>NC_142940.1:62730092-62777592 GCF_046866305.1 Octopus bimaculoides
TATACACACGCACACACACACACACACACACATTTGCACTTTGTGTGTGTGTGTATCCAAAGGTTGCATTTTTGTGTACTTTGCCCTACTAGAACACCCATAACTTACTATTAATCTTGTGTGTGCTCGTTTCTATATGTATGTATTTGTGTGTGTTTGTTTTTTATGTGTGTGTGTGTGTGAGAGAGGGAGAGGGGAGAGAGAAAGAGAGAGAGAGAGAGAGAAGCAGGGTGGGAGACAGCTTGACAGACATAACATAAGTGAGAAGCATAATGGTTTATACCAGTTAGGCAGTGGTATCATTATTAAAAAGTCTAGGAGGAAGTCTAGGTCTGAAATATTTACTGTTCTTCACATATTTAATCTCATTTCTGTTAAAAATTATAATTTTTTTTTTATAATCATACAAATATGTTTTAATTAGAGAAACTTTTTTATGAGAAAGGAATTTTTGAAAAATCATTTTTTTTAGAGAGAAAAATTGAACCTTAATTAGCAGTGGGGCCTCAGAGTAGCAGACTGATAGAACTCTTTGAGCATTGGCTGTAATGTTTTATTGTATATAGTTATGGACCTTTATGTTCAAAACTTAAACCACTGAAGTTGATTTTATCTTTCTGGGTTTCATAAAATAAGTACCGGTCAAGTACTGATGGGTCAATATAATTGATTGTTCCTTCTCTCTGAAATTTTTGGTATTACAACCCTATGTAAGAAAATATAAACAGGACAAAAGTAAGTAAATTCACCATGCGTAGATACACTGAACCAGTCATTGGCTACAGCTGGATCCCTATGAACCAACTCCCTAAAGTAAGCAAAGTGGTTTTATATAATTTCTCTTACACTTATTAATGTCTTTCTTTCCTTTTTCCTTTTTCTCCGACTCTTGGACTTACACATCAAAGGCAACTGTTTTGATATTTCTACTAACTTTGTTTTCCTTTAACCCTTCAACCTTCAAATTATTCTGTCAAATGTTATTCTTATACATTCACATTGTTTTGAATTAATCATGCATTGTTTTGTACCTTCAAGATTTCAATGGTGTGTTCGTACATTTTGAGATCGGCATTGTAGGGGAGGTGTGAGAGGTCGGGTTTGGTTAGTTTTAACATAAAACAGGTAGAATGTTTGAGCCAGATATGGCCGGATTAAATGCAAAAGGTTTTAGGCACCAACCAGTCTTTTAATTGTAAGTTTAATTGTTCATGTATAAAATATAGAGATTTATGCAGGTATGATCATCATTATCATCATCATCGTTTAACGTCCGTTTTCCATGCTGGCATGGGTTGGACGGTTTGACTGATGTCTGGAAAGCCAGCAAGCGTCCATGATGGTGCCATGTAAAAAGCACCCAGTACATTCTGTAAAGTGGTTGATGCTAGGAAGGACATTATGCTGCAGAGACAATGCCAAAACATACAATCGGAGCCTTGTACAGCAGCTTGCCAGTCCCTATGAAATCTTCAACCCATGCCAGCATAGAAAACGGATGTTAAATGATGAGGATGACAACAATGTATGTATATAAAATATTGAGTGTATTGTTTTGGCAGGAGTGCCTTTGTGGTACTTCATTTTTATAATGGGTTATTGAAATTCAAGTAAAATTTCATAATTAATTAAAAGTCAACCCTGAAATGTGCATCTCTGTTACAATAATAAAAATAATGTGTTTGGAATAATAATAAATTCTTGCATAATTATCATGGTTCTTATTCAACAAATTGCCTGACAACTGACTATTTAATTTTTTTGGAGCAATGCCAAGTATATTGGTGTATGTGTGTGTGTGTAGATATATGTCTCTGGGTGTATGTGTATATATGTATTTTACCAACAGAAAGTAAATTTTGAAAGCTGTAAAGCTGTAAAAACAACAGAGAAAGATTTGGTATTTGTCCTTATAAGATGGGCAAATGTTGCCATACCTACTGGCAACTTTTTTCCATCTTCTAAGGGTAAATACCCAATATTTCCCTGATGTTCTTACAACGTTACTAGTTTTGAAATTTACTCTCTTGTCTGTAAAATATCAATCGCAGTCGACGCTTCCAAAGTTTGCTTATAAAATGTTGTCATATATATCTATGTTTGAGTGTATATATATTTATGTATAGATACTTGTGTTTGTGTGTATTTATATATGTATGTGTGTGTTTATAGAGAAATATTTGTGTATGTGTAACATCCATCCATCCATTCATTCATTCATCCATCCATCCATTCTCTCATCCATCCATCCATCTTCCACCTTGCCCATCATCCCTCTACCTTCTTATCTATTCTCCTTCCTGAGCCATTTCTGTCTCTCTCACCCGACCACTCTCTATACTGATATTTCCCATCAACCACACCTCTGCCCTTCTTAATCACCCTCTGTGTTCACCTCTACCCCCCGTCTCTAGCCATTTGTTGCTCTTCTCTCTCCCTCCTCTCCTCTTTCCTTATTCTCTCTTACATTCACCTTCTTGTATCTTGAGGCTTTGCTCTCGCACTTCATCACGACCATCTTCTTTCCATCTACTCTCACCTACCTTTATATAATCTGGGGTGGTCCTGTATCATTAGTCCATCTATTGTTGTCAATGACCAAGGACATCACATGGGAGAAGATGACGGGGCATAGTGTGGCTGACTGTGTAGCCAATCATCAGCCCAAAAGGCTCTGCCACAGATGGGGCACTGGTAGTCTGTTAGGACTGAAGGCAAAGTATTGGCACTGGACTTGCGTAATTCATGTCTTCTTTGTGCCCCTGCAATTCTGTTCTGTTCAAAGGAGGTGGCACCTCTGTTGGTGCTGTTTCATTAGGCAAGGTGGTCTTGTGCTTGCATATCCCAGGTATCAGGGTTCATCTTGAAGCTTTTCAGTGAGGGTTTCAGTATGACCTTGAACTGTTTTTTTCTATCCACCTTGTGTGTGGTTGCTTTTCGCCAGTTTGCTCTAAAAAAAAATCTCTTGTGGTGTCATGTGTCAGGCATGTATCACACCTGAAAAGACACCTGTGTTTGTCTCTGTCATATTTCCTCTATCTCGTGCACACACACACCTCTCAATCCGTGTTGCAAAGCCACCTTCCCCTCTCTCAGACGCCCCACTTCTCAACTGGGAAGATCCTTTCTTCTCTTCTCTTACAAGTTATTTGGTGACCTCTCTAGTACTGGTGATATGAAAAAAGAAAAAAAGCCCCCCAAAACACTCAGGACTCGCCATAAAGTGATGAAGGACATCCAGCCAAAGAAACCATTCCAAAGTAGACACTGGAGCTCAATGCAGACAGACCTGTGGTTTGCTGTATCCTGTCAAACTGACCAACCCATGCTAGCATTGAAAACAGGTGTTAAATGATGATGACGACGATGGTGGTGGTAAACGCGGAAACAACTGGAAATGTTATCTCTGCAGCTGTGCTACCACCAGATTAGTTCAAGCATAAAACACCACTGCTTTTGTTAATGTTGTTCCCCTTGCTATTTATGTCATTTCTCCTGTTTTTATCAGTAATAGTATTGTTGTTGTCGTTATTGTTTTTTTCCATTGACATCAGCGTTGTTAATGTTGTTAACAAGCATATTTGTTTTTTTTTAGATATGTTTCTTGTTAAATAGACTTGTCCCTTCTTGAGATAACCATACTCAAACCGACAATGTATGACACAGGGGTGGTGCACATGGAACATTTGAAGTGGGCCCACTGTGTCTAGACTAGGGAATATGTGATGATTCAGTGCCTACAGGACCTGTGTTGTTTGTTTGGCACAGTGCTGCCATCTAATGTTATGTGGATAAGTGTTGAGAACATGCAAATGTGGCTGTGTGGTAAGAAGTTAACTTTCAGACTACATGGTTCTTGGTTCAGTTCCACTGCATAACACCTTGGGCAAGTGTCTTCGACAATAGCTCCAGGCTAACCAAAGCCTTGTGAGTGGATTTGGTCAACAGAAACTGAAAGAAGCTTGTCATTTGGTGATAAGCTCTGCTGTCGGTGCCATGTAAAAAGCACCCAGTGCACTCAGTAATGTGGTTGGCATTAGGAAGGGCAGCCAGCTGTAGAAACCACACCAGAACAGATAATAGAGCCTGGTGTGGCCCCTGGCCTTGCTAGCACCTGTCAAATCATCCAACCTGTCAGTGTAGACAATGCATGTTAAATGATGATGATGATGGTGCATGTGTGTTTGCGTCTCCCTGACTTTGCACTGCATGGTAGTCGTAAATGAGCCTCACCATCATGCAGGCAGTGTCCTTTCTTTCTGATCTTCTGTAAAAACATGTCTGGTTGCGGGGAAATATCACCTTACTTGGAAACAGGTAAGGGTTGATGACAGGAAGGGTCATCCCCTCTTAATTTTTTTTTTCTGCACAATGTATGTAGGATTGAAGAAGATTTGGTTGCTATTTCAAGTGACCTCTTATTGATTCTCTCGTAGTTTTCTACTTATGCTGTTGTTAATGTTGTTGTTTTTCTTTGTTCTAAGTCTGAATTAGTTTGGTTTATGGCAGTGTGATTTGTGAAACAAGAGGAAAGAAAGACGAAACCTTGTTAGATTTCAAACACGTCAAACAGATCAACTTTCTTTTCACTAACGTTTCATTAATTTTCTTTTTTTTCCTTCTTGAATTGCAGTATGCCACCACCACCACCATCACCATCAACACCACCATTGCCACTACTATCACCATCACCACAGCCACCACCGCCACTCTTACCACCACCACCACCACCACCATTGCCACCACCACCACCACCACCACCATTGCCACCACCACCACCATTGCCACCACCACCACCACCACCACCACCATTGCCACCACCACCACCACCATCATTGCCACCACCACTATCACCACCACCACAACTATTACATCATAATCACCAGCACTACAGTTAACATGCTCATTACCAAGGCAACTTCAAACATCACCCTTGACACCGCACCTTCACCATAACCACCAATACCATCTCCAGCAGAATCATTTCCACCACCACCACCACTCCTACTACCACCACTTCCACTCCTACTACCACCACTTCCACCAACAACAGCAACAACGCCCACTCCATCCACACCACCACCAACAACAACAACAGCCCCAACCCCATCACCACCATCTCCACCACCACTATCACCTTAACTAAAATAGCAACAAGCATGACCACCACTCCCCCCTCCACCACAGTAATTGCCTCTACAAACACACACCTTCCCCACCTCCGCCAGTAATGAAGTGGTCAGTGATAACACTATGTATAAGTGAACAGGATATCTAGGTTCACATCCTGGTTATACTTTTAAACCCTATCCCCTTTCTGTCAATCTTACTTCTTTCTCCTCATGCTCATTCCCTCTATTTTACACTCTCCTCCTCCTCTTTCTATCTCTCACTCTTTCCTCCTCCTACTCCCCGTGCTTAAAATAGTCATGAGACAAATCAAAACAATCTCGAAACAATTTAAAAAAAAAAAAAAATTTTATTAATTAAATAATGAGATTCAGATTGTGACACAAAGCCAGCAATTTTGAGGGAGGAAGTTGATTGCATTCAACCCCAGTGTCCAACTGGTACTCATTTTATCGACCCTGAAAGGATGAAAGGCAAAGTGGACCTTGGCGGAATTTGAACTCAAAACGTAAAGATGGGTGAACTACTGCTAAACATCTCGAGCAAGGGTGCTAAGGATTCTGTCGGCTTGCCTTTTTAATTATATAAGACCTTCAAACATACATGTGATGCTTTTATCTAATCATCATCATCATCATCATCGTTTAATGCTTGTTTTCCATGCTGGCATGGGTTGGATGGTTGGACACGGACTTGGTCAGGCAGGAAGCTGTCCAGGCTCCAATTGTCTATTGTGACATGGTTTCTACAGCTGGATGCCCTTCCCAACACCAACCACTTTACAGTGTGTGCTGGGTTCTCTTAATGTGCCACTGGCATGGCTGCATTTCATGTGCCGCTGGCTTGGATGCATTCATGCAGCAGTGGCATGAGTGCAGTGTAAGTCCTCTGGCATGATTGCATTTTAAGTGGCTCTGGCACCGGTAAAGGGCAAGCTTGTATGTATGGATGACAGCGATTTTACACATGAATTTAATTTCAAGAGGCCACACTTTTGCAACAAGTATCAAAACATCTTTCATGAGTTTATGTGAATTGTTTTGAAAATACATTTTTAGCCTATGGACCCCTATAATACCGATTTTACTTGGATGGGCCTTCTTCATAACTCTTCAGCGTTTAAGAAAGAAATTCCATTATATTCTTATAAGTAAATATTAGCTGGTGTATAAAAAAAAAGAGTTAAAATATTTTGGGTATTGTAGAACTCTAACCAGTTTATTGAACATAAACTCTAACAGCAAAATCTTATGTGGACTCCACCAAGGGTTATGTGGATCCTGGTTGAAAACCATTAATTCAAATTAAAACCTTCCATCAGAATTTTGTGCTAATTTATGTCCTGAGCACCAGGTTAACCCATTCATTACTGCATTTATTTTGAAATGATCTGTGTTTCTTTCAATTACTTTAAATATAACAAAGAATTTAGTAAAATAACTTAGTTATCTTTCAGCTAGTGTTAGGAACATAAATTGTGACTAAGGTTTGGTGGAAGATTTTAATTCAAAACTTATGCAAACAAGACATTTGTATTACAGCACCAGAGCCAGTTTCAGCCAGGTTGGTAACGAGAGTGTTAATAATGACAAAGTTACTTAACTAAATTCTTTATTATTTTTTGAAATTAATGGAGCAAAAGCAGAGTATTTCAACTGATATATGGTTCCAAAACGGTTAATATTGAAAATAATTACGTTTCCAATTTTAAAATATAGTTCACTAATTATCTGTACACACTTGTTCATTGGCCATCTATAAAAAATAGTTAAATAATAATTATTCCATTTGCTTACTAACTATCTGTCTAAATTGATTGATTTATTATCTATCAAATTTAGTTAATTATGTATCCAAATGAGTTAACAATCTACAAACTGGCTCACTAATTAACCAACCTAATGAATCTTTTAACTTGTCTATTCAAACTGGTTAACAAGCTATACTATTTAGTTCACTAACCATTTTCCCTGAACTATTTAACTGACAAGCCAACCCTATCCACTTATATAAGACCTAACCTACTAACTAGAACTCTAACCAGCCCTAACCACTCAGTTCTAACTCTAACCCTAACCCACTGAGTTTTCTTTAAGTAGTTCTTGTTCCATTTTAAATTCACCACTTTGCATTGGTTGCTAAGATTGCAGCAGGAAGGAGTACAAGAGAGAACGAGGGACAGGGTAAAAGGAAGAGGAGAGAACTTGAGAACAAAGATTATGAGAGGGAAGAGGAGGGGAGGAAAAAAGAAAGAAAGAAAAGGAGGGAGTGAAAGGCAATAGTGAGGAGGATGTAGAGGAAAGAGTTAGTGTTTGTTTTGTGTGTGAATGTATTTGTTGTGTTGTAGTTGAAGTGAGTCTGTGTTTGGAATACATGTATATATACACTTCATTGGTCCATCATCATTTATTATCACCGAAGAAATGCTTGGAGATTTAATGTACCGACTCTTGGGATGGCTACCTGACTATGTAAATAACTTGTTTATAACATATTTCATTTTATCTACTGCCTCTCCACTCTCTCTCTCTCTCTCTCTCTCTCTCTCTCTCTCTCTCTCTCTCTCTCTCTAGATATTTCCTATTTATGTCTGTGTTAGGGGAGAAGTATTGTTTATGTCTCATTCTCTCTCTATTCTCTCTTTGTCTCTCTTACTTAATTTCTCTATCATTCAGTCTCTCTTACTCAATCTCTCTCTCTCTCTCAATCTCTCTCTCTCTCTCTTTTTCTCTCTCTACTCTACTCAATCTCTCTTTCTCCCTCATTCAGTATGTGCCTACCTTACTTAATCTTTCTTTCTCAGTCAATCTCTCTTATTCTTGGTCTCTCTCTCTCTTTTGCTGAGTTTCTCTCTCTCTTTTGCTGAGTTTCTCTCTCTATTTCACTCAATCTCTCTTTGTCTCACACTCAGTCTGTCTCTGCCTTACTTAACCTCTCTTTCTCAGTCAATCTCTCTTATTCTCTGTCTCACTTGCTGTCTCTTTCTCTTTAACTGAGTCTCTCTCTCTCTGCTTCATTCAATCTCTCTTTCTCTCACACTCAGTCTCTCTTTCTCAGTCACTCTCTCTCATTCTCTGTCTCTCTGTCTCTGTCTCTCTCTCATTCTCTGTCTGTCTCTCTTTCTCTCTCCTTCGCTGAGTCTCTGTCTTTCCTTTGCTCTCTCTCTCTCTCTCTCTCTATTATATTTCTGTGACATTCCAGAGGAAGTCAGACATATATTACTATTGTTCCCATTTGTCAAGGTTTTTTTTCTTGTTGTTTTTACAGAACCCAAAACTGACAGGCTCACATGTCAACACAACCGTAATCACAAACCAACAATTGATGTACACACATCGCATGCAAGTGCGCACATCAACATCCTTGTGCACATATCATATCACAAACACACAAACAGCAGCAATGTACCTCACCATATCGCGCACATGCACTTACATGTAACACTCGATGTATACATAACAACAACAACACACACACAAACATCACACTTGTCAAATTGCATATGACACACCAACATTCATGTATGCACCGCATCACAAACTAACACCCACTGCACACACTATGACACAAACATGCATGCACACCAACATCCACATATACACATCTACACCACATCGGATACACATACACACCTGACATGCATGCGTAGATTATGCATATATATACATCCAGGCACACGTCATATTGTGCGCACATACACACAAACATCCATGAACATACTTTGTAACACATGTGTATACAACCATTAACCCTTTAGCATTTAAACTGGCCACATCTGGCCCAGATATTCTGTTTTTTGCTCAAACCAGCCATATATGGCCTCTCACACCTATCTTACAATGATCTTCGAAATATAAGCAATGACAGCACTATAATCTTGAAGCTACCAGATAATGTATGATTAATTCTAAATATCATCATCATTGTTGTCGTTTAACATCCGCTTTCCATGCTGGCATGGGTTGGACGGTTTGATTGAGGGCTGGCAAGCCAGAAGGCTGCACCAGGCTCCAATCCGATCTGGCACAGTTTCTGCAGCTGGCTGCCCTTCCTAACGCCAACCACTCTGAGAGTGGTGAATAAATGTGAATGAATAAGCATTACATTTGACCCAAGTCATTTGACTGCTGAAGGATTAAGGTTGATAATCCACATCACTGTTCTACCAGATAAGCTGGAGAGTTGCATCTCCTTCATGGGTTTTTGGCTTGGTTTCTATGACTGGACGTCCTCCCTAATGTCAGCTACTTTACTGAGAGCACTGCATGCATTTTATCATGGCACCTGTACCAGTGAGGTTGCTGCATACTCTGCTAAAGTTTTCCTCATACTTTCATGTTGTTTCTCTGTTTGTTTAAGGTAACTTGACTAAGAGGGTGAATAGACGAAGGGACAACAACAGAAGACGAACTTGGGGTTAAACGGTGAAAGAAGCGAGAGTTTGGCTAGAGTAATTGGGGTGAAAATGGTAGAAGGAAATATGGAAGAGGCAGTATTGATAGGGGGTGGGGTTATTGGAAAGAGGTAGTGATGGGAGCTATATGCTTAATGATTGAGAGAAAGTGAGAGAGAGAGAGAGAATGATGGTCAGCCATAGGGATGAGAGAAATGGTTAAGAGAGTGATAGAGGTCGCTAGTGAGTGACCTGAATGAGAAGGAGTGATGGTTATCAATACAGAAGAGGGGAAGTTGAGTATATTGGATATATATATTTCTTTACTGCCCACAAGGGGCTAAACATAGAGGGGACAGACAAGGACAGACAAAGGGATTAAGTCGATTACATCGACCCCAGTGCGTAACTGGTACTTCATTTATCGACCCCGAAAGGATGAAAGGCAAAGCCGACCTCGGCGGAATTTGAACTCAGAACGTAACGGCAGACGAAATACCGCTAAGCAGCTAACGTTTCTGCCAGCTCGCCGCCTATATTGGATATATATATGTGTACACACGCACACACACACAGATTCCTGGTGAAGATTGGTATCACTCAACACAGACCAGTGTTTGGAGTGTGCTGAATGAGAACTAGACAGATTTAGAGACAAATGGTAGTCTGGGGAAGGAAGTGGTGGTGGTGGGGTGGGAGAGGAACTGACATGTCACCTTCTGCTAAACATAGGCTGAGAGGAATCCTAAGTGATATATGTATGTCAAGAAGGTGAAGGAGAGAGAGAGCGAGAGACCTGGCTCTGACAGGAGAGGACAGTTGAAAGTATTTTATGAGACAACCTGCTGAAAGCTGCAGACCAGTTCTGTGCCTGGAGTAAAGTTCCAACCCAGATGAAAGGTAACATGGTGGGGCGATAATATTGTAGATGGAACTACAAAAACTAAAAGACAGGCCTAGGAAGGTAGGTTTCAAAGCAAAGCACAATATCAGATCACTAAAAGAGATACAATACAAGCTTACTACGTATTCTGGCATACAAGATGACATCGTACAGTACAGGGTGTAAACATGTAGTGTATACATTCAAACATTGTCACTACGTTTCCAAATCCTGCTGCATTTCATTTGGAAGTTTTGGTTTTCCAAAGTCTTGCTGTATAAATCTATCTACCTCTTTTTGGATGTAAATTTTGGTCTGAAAAATGTGACTGCTATGCTGGAAAATATGGTATGTATCAAGAGAAGCTGAAAGCAAGATGCTTACCAATGTTCTGTGATGAACGGATCAGAGGTCTGGATTGTGAAACAGTGTATCTGTGTGAATCGAACGTGAGAAACTTGAGGAAAAGAAATGTCGACGTCATCTCAGACTCACCAACAACATAATGGACAACTTCCCTTGTCATCTGTGTTCAAGGATTGGACTGTTTTTACATCTGTCAACTCACAAAATGTAGGGTAAGATTCCTAGAGAGCAATGTTGTCGTCAACATTGACGGATGGCTATGAGCAAGTAATTGAAAACAACACCAGTTGATTTACTCTGACTAATACTGAGAACAAAGAGGCTTGGAAAGGTTATTCATGTGGGAGGTTGTTGAATGTGGGAAATTTGTAAGAGGGTCTACCACAAGTTGGGTCTGTATAAGATTTTGTCATTAAAATTTATCTGCAATAAATTGGTTGTATTCCTACAATACTCAGAATATTTTAACAATTTTTCTTTTTATACAATTTCTAATAATATTTAAATATTAAAATACAAAAAAATTTTTCCAACATTGAATGGCTGTTTGAGTCCATCTGAGTAAAATAGGAATCAGAAGGGTTCCATAGGTTAAAAAAAAAGAGTTGAAATGACTGTTGGGGATATGGAAGGGGTGGGGGGTGGGGAAGCTGCTAGTCCATTAGAGAAAGTCATTGAGATGCTGAACATATCATTGATTGTCAATCAGATGATATAGAATCAGTGGGTGTGGTCAGACTAACGATTGGTTTTGTAGTGCCATCATTAATTGGTACAAGGACAAAAGAAATACACATCACCAGTGTTATCATCATCATCATCATCATCATACCACTGTTTTTTTTCCAGGTTTGTAATGTTTAGACAGGTCATACCAAACCAAGTAAGTTGTTGTTCAAAGTTACTGTCTCTGTAGGATCAGTTGAAGGAGTTTGTCTCACTTCCGTGTTCTGGTCTTTGGAATGGTTTCTGTGGCTGGATGCCTTTTGTAACCTCAATCCCTTTACAAAGTGCACTAGGCTGGGGTGTATTTTATTGTGGCTGCAGCATAAGTGAGGTTGCTTTGTACACTGTAAGATGAAAAAGTCCTCACTGCTGTGTGGTGTGTGTGTTTTCAAGAATCATGAAAGTGAGTTATAGAGAAATCAATGATAGAAGAACCAGAACGGAGGGATGGAGGGAGTGATGGTTCAAACAGAGGGATGAGATGAGAGGGTGATAGAAGGGGAGAGGGAGGGGGAGGATAATTGAGTACAAACAGATCCCATGTCAGTCCCTTATACATAGGCTATATGATAGGCAAGATAGAGTGATAAAGGCAATAGTAAAGGAGACTGAACGCAGCTGGGTCCGTCTCTTATTACCTAAACCTTTATGGAAGAGTGAATGGGAGAAATCTACTGCCATCCTTAGCTACTCCAGTAGCATTAGTATAGTGGATAAGAAAGAGGGTATGCGATTGGTAGAGAGAGAGGGGGGGATAAGTGAAAGGAAGATGAAAGAGTATCAAAGGCTACAGGAGTGGCAGCAGATGGCACTTGTGGCCAAGAGACCCAAATCTAGACAATGCCCATTACTATGAGCTTTTAATGTTAATCTTTTTAACATTCGTTTAATCCCATTTGTACTGACAAGCAAATCTTTTCTTGTGTTGTGTGTCACAAGTCATTTTGGTCTCTGCGAGGCTCAGCATCCTGAAGTCAGCTTTCATTGCTTCCTCCCATGTCTTCCTAGCTCTTCCTCTTTTATGGGTGACATCAACTTTGAGTGTCCTGTACTTCTTCATTAAGCTGTCATCCTCCATGCTTATCACACACCCATCATCATTATCATTGTCTGTGTCATCATCATCATCATCATTATCATCATCATACATCTGCATTCTATGTTGACATGGGTTGCACAAGCCATACCAAACTGAATTTCCTCTTGAATCTCACATTTAACAGAACAAGTTCACTCCATTTCTTTCAAGTCTTCACAAAATCCTCTACTTTCAGGCCCCACATCTCACTACCATTCAGCATTGTAGTTTGTACTTCAGCACCATACAGTCTCTTTCACTCCAAGAGAAAATCCTTTTTTAATGAGCAGAATTATTACCCTTTGAACTTCCAACTTGTTTTTACTCTGATTACTATACTTTGTGCAATAATTACCTTCACTGTTAATTAGGTCATCTGCATAACAGAATCTTAACTACTTCCTGAAAGCCTACCAGGAATTTAAAAGAATCATATTTCCAAGTGCTCTAAGGGCTTATTAGCTCTGTGTATTTGCAGCATACAATATTTGCCTTTTCCATCAACCTGCCTATGATTTCACTATATGCTTCTTGTGCACCCGTTCTTTACATCAGATACACTGTCTGGAGTCCCCATGTACTTTGTACTTCTTTTCTGCATATTGAGTACAGCCATTTCCACAACGGAAATGGAATCCTACTTTCTTGCCAATTTAATAATACTTTACAGTCTTCACTGAGTTGATGCAGAGGCCCCTCAGATCTGTTTTCTTTCCACATTTTTTTTATCTAAGAGTCTATCTAGCAGAGTCTTTCACAGATTCTGTTATTTAGACTACGCATCTAGGAATTACAGCAGACTGTGCTGGTGGCACGTAAAAAGCACCCACTACACTCTCAGACTGGTTGGCATTATGAAGGGCATCCAGCTGTAGAAACCTTGTCAGTTTAGGGTTTAGGGTTGTTATTTCCCCTAGCATTATCAATAGTCTCTCAATCCGCTTAACTCTTCTTATGAAGTCACTCGTTAATGACCTATGTTGGTTGGTAGATTCTTCACCAAAGAATGACTTAGTATTTACAACCATCTGTTATATTCTGTTTCCTGCTCAGAATGAAGTTTATCTCGCATGTTCACGTGATTGGAAGGTGATCAAATGGCGATTTGGTTTCTTGAAGTTTGTGTTGCAGATGATTTGTTCGCATCATAGAATCCCCAGAAATCTTGATATCACTTCATTCCTTGACCATATCCTCAGCTACTATGTCTTCTGGTATAGCTATACCATGGCATAGCTTCAATGCTACTGCCTAACACATTCATTGAAGACACCAGCCAACATAATGATGATGCAGTCATTTGTCATCGAGCTAGTTTGTAATAAGGCCCAATAAAAACAGTCCTTTTACTTATCAGTCAATCCCAGTTGAGGTGCAGAGATAACAGTTACTGTTGATTTATCTACAACTGGTTTAAACTTAATTATTCTGTCTAATATTCCAGCTATTTTAATTGTTTATTTCTATCCACTCCTCCTCCACTAGTGTACCTACTCCACCTAATCCAACATTGTTACCATCTCAGAAGATTTTGAACTTGTGTGTGTATATGTTTGCGTGTCTGTGTTTGTCCCCCCCCCCCCCAACATCACTTGACAACCGATGCTGGTGTGCTTATGACTCCATAACTTAGCTGTTCGGCAAAAAAGACCGATAGAATAAGTACTAGGCTTACAAAGAATAAGTCCCGGGGTCGATTTGCTCGACTAAAGGCAGTGCTCCAGCATGGCCGCAGTCAAATGACTGAAACAATTAAAAGAGTAAAAGACTTGCCACTTATTAATTCACTGCAGTTGAGTGGAATAATATTTTTCCTGCCCAATTTCCTGCTTTGTTTTGTTGCTGACTCGCATAATAATTTATTTATATCTAACTCTAGTGGGCTTCCCATTAATTTCCCTTAGTTCAACTTAAAAAAGACAAACCTCTCTTTATTAATCTATTTAAGTATGTACCAAAAATTTATTTTTTGTTCTCTGCTTATTTTCTGCCTTTATGCAAACAACTTGTATCCTGCTCTCTTTCATTTAATAGCTCTTTTTACGTTTTTAGACTCAGGCAAATTCTCTTTTATTTTCTTCCTGCTTGAGCGTGTGGCGTATTAAATATTTTGTATTTGTTTTGTGGCTGGCTCAGAACGTTTGTTGTTCTTCTTTGTAAGTGGAGGCATGTGTGTTTGTGTGAATATGTGTATACTTTTATGCACATTCTTTTGTATGTGTGTGTGTGTATATATATATGTATGTGTGTATATATATATATATATATATATATATATATATATATATATATAACACACACACGCACATTTGTATGTGTGTGTATACACACACACACATATGTACGTGTGTGGCTGTGTGGTAAGAAATTTGTTTCCCAGTTACATGATTCCATGTTCACTCCCACTGCATGGCACCTTGGGCAAATGTCTTCTACTATAGCCTCGGGCTGACTAAACCCTTGTGAGTGGATTTGGTAGACAGAAACTGAAAGAAGCCCATCATATATGTGTGTATGTGTGTGTCTGTGATTGTCCCCCCACTATCACTTGACAACAAAAAACAAAAAACAAAAATGACCATCTCAAAATATAACAAAATGTTTCAACACACGATTTCACACCATGAATCTGTCAAAACAAATTCTTAAACATACAAAGAAATGTTTAAATGTTTTGTATATTGTAGAAATATCACTGGTTTATTGCACAAATTTTAACAACAAAATCTTATATAGATCCCAAGTGTCATGTGAACCCCAGTGGAGATTCACTGATTTAGATTAAGATACTATATATACATACATACATATGTATATATATATGAACATATTTATGTGTATTGAAGAATTCAATGCTGACAAATTAAAAAAAAATCTGCCTGTGTGTTTGTCTTTTCAATTACATTTTAATGTGTTTGTGTGTAATGCTATCCATTACTGTGAAAACTTCTGAGAATTAGGCTAAGAAAATGTGCCAGCAAAGAACAAGTGGTGCATCCTGTAATACAGTTCGTTGCTCCCTCCATTTTTTTTTTTCTAAATATAAATAACAGCTGTTTCTAATCATTGTCCTTGAATCTACTATGGTACTATATATATATATATATAGATATACAGGGCAGGGAATCGTCAATTAGTAATAAAATTAATAATTAACAATTTTGCCAAAGGCAAGTTGTTTTTTTACTCTTCTCTTCTGTTTTTTGTTCTGTGTGTACCATAAATATCGCTATCAATTTAGAGAAAAATTTGTAGTTTTGGAATCAGTAGTTCTTTGGCTGCTATTTCTGAATTCTCAGTATGTTGGAGAAGCAGGATACTGCTAATCCCTATATATTTATGATAAAATATATATATATATATATATATATATATATATATATATATATATATACATATATATATATATATATATATACATACACACACACACACACACACACCCTGATGTAGGTGTAGGCATGGCTGTGTGGTTAAGTTTGCTTCCCAACCTCATGGTCTCTGGTTCAGTCCCATTGTGTGGGACCTTGGGCAAGTATCTTCTACTGTCAGCCATTTTATCCATTCTGATCAAAGCCTGGATTCAGTTGTTAGGAACTGAAAGAAGTTTGTTATGTGTGTGAGAGAGAGAGTGTGTGTGTTTGTGTGTGCGTGTTTTATTGTCTTGGATTGACATAATAAATGAATGCCACTGTCATACAAGTGGTGTCGTTTGTTGTCAATTTGCTGCAAAAACATGTCTGGCCAAAAGGGGAAATATCATTCTCGCTTGGAAAAGAGATGAGGGTTGGTGACTGTTGATTTGTTGACTGGACATGGTTAAAGGTTGGTGGAGACATTCTTGAAATCCGACCCATGTTAAAGTGGTGATGGTGGTTTGTAATGATGATGATGATGATGATGATAACTGTAGTGGCAGTCTGTACCACTCACTGTGGTGACATCAGTGATGGTATCAGCAACAACATCAGGTGTCATCACATGGTAATGATAATAATAGTGGTCTGTGATAGTCATTCATTAAAATAGTGATATAATAATGGTCTGCGGTGTTGGTCAGGGCATCATTAAGTAACCACAGTCATTTCTGCAGCCTCAGAGATGGCAGCTGATTGGACATTTGAGAACAATCCATAGATTATTGCACAAAACTCAGAAACTAGGATATGTCCTGTTACTTGCATGATTCCGGAGCGCCAGCCCAGGCTGTTTGGCGATGTTGCTCAATTTTCCAATTTAGACCCTGCTTACCATGTCCTCCTCATCAAGGATCTGACTGGGTTGGCAGCTCAATTTGTTTGGCCACGTCTTGCCACATGGTCACGCCAGATGAAGGGGATATCTCGCAGAGGTGTGGACTGATTAGGACTCTGCTAAACAGGCCACCCAAGAGGATCCGGGAAAATATTGTCAAGTGGTAAATGCAGCAAAGTGCTGTAACAGTGCATTCCCCCACTCCTCGATCTGACATTTTTTTTTTTATATTTTATTATTTTTTTTTTTAGTTATTTTTGCAATTCTATATTTATGATTTTAATTATATGTGCATGACACATTTGAAATTTAGGCATTTGTTGTTAGAAGACTCTTTAAGAAAAATAACATCTTAATAGGGATATGTAGGAGAATTTGGTCTAAACAAGGTCTTGCTTCAAGAGGAATTCCATAAACCTTCTTTGTGGAATTTGCTAGATTTATCACTTTAAAATGACCTCTCACACCCACCCTACAATGCCATTCAAAAAATAAACTATCACATTTTCAAAATCTTGACGTTATGAGATATCATCATCATCATCATAACTTAACATCAGTTTTCCATGCTGCCATGGGTTGGAAAGTTGGACAGGAGCTGGTAAGCTGGAGGGCTACACAGAGTTCCAGTTGTCTGCTTTGGCATGATTTCTATGGTTGAATGTTCTTCCTAATGCCAACCACTTTACAGAGTGTACCTGGGTGCTTTTTATTTGGTGCCAGTCACCAAACTTAGTTCGATACTTAGAACATAGAATGAAATTAGATCAATATGACATACTTTGAACTATTTCGTGTTTTGTCTGATGAAATGTTAGACATCAATCATGTCAACACACACAAATGATTTTATTTCTATATTTACATTGCATTTCTCTCTTTACTTTTTTTTTTAGCCTCACCGGGACACACTTAAATATGGGCAGTCTGAAGAACTGCCACTTTTTGAAGGCGAAAAGAATCAAGGAATGGGTAAGTCAGAAAAGTGAACACCAAAAAAGAAAATCCTTTACTTCTTTCCTTTACATTATTTACATTTGACGGATATTTGTCCTCATCTTGTTTGTTGTTAACACGTTAACACTTGTATTAAGAGTAAACTCTGTATTGACAACAACTACAGAGAATGTGCACAGAAAGATTGCCAAATTAGTTATGTAGTTCATTACACAAGGTGCAATGAAGGAAAAAGTAAAAAGGTGAAACCACCTGCAGTGTAGGTGAAAGAATCAGAAGACAATAATGTGTGAAAAGAATGAAAAGAAACAAACATCTGTACTCTATGAACTTGCCATACAGAAACACAATAGATCAATAAACAATGTTGAAATAAACATTGTTTGCACATCTAAAAGATCAATCTTTACAAAGGGTTACACATTGAAGAAGTAACTTCTGATTCAATATACATCCTTTGTAGAAAGAATGAATGGAGTCATAATGTCGCCTCCTCCAGCCATGGCCCACCCTTGTAGTAAAACAAGGAGGAGGATACAATAACGTTAAAGTTAACTAAAGTCAATTATCACACACAAGCATACATACACACACTTGCTCTCACTGACCCGGACAAACACTCTCTCATACACACAGCTTATGAAATACAAACACATATGCATGCATGTGCACACACACACTCACACAATCAAATGTTCTTTTGTTGGCATCAACAAAGAACAAGCAAATGAAAATAAAAAGAAAAGCAGCAATTTAAATGACAGCAAAGCAGTTACACAACAAGACACAGAGATGTGCTTGACAACACAGAGATGATCTTTGACAATACAATGTACAAAAGTAAATCAGTTGGCAAATTTGAAATAATTGAAAAGGCCATTGTTATGTGATAAAAAGTTTCTGACAGTGAAATTAAAACTGAAGTGAATCAGAAGCAGTGAGTGTGTTTACTGGTAGTATGACCTTCCCAATGTGTGACAGTCACACACAGATGCACATGCATGTATTTACATATACGTACACTTATATATCTCGAAATTGATACAATGGTATGTTTCTACCTACCAGCCTTTTATGTCATGCTAAGCGAATTAACTCAAATAAAAAGTGAGAAAGAGAGTGGGGGCAATGGAGAAAAAGAGAGAGAGGGAGTAGAGATTAGCATGCACATTAAGAGAGACTGAGAGAGAAAACATGAGAGAAAAGCAAAAGGAAAATGTAAAGACTGACAAAATGCCACAAGACAGTTTGCCCATCATGCTACACATTCTGCCAGTTTGCCACCTGAGTACTAACTAATAATGATAATAACAACAATGATTTCAAATTTTGGCACAAGGCCAGCAATTTCTGGGGAGGGATAAGTTAATTACTTTGACCTCTATCTTATGGACCCCGTAAGGTTGAAATGCAAAGTCAGCCTCAGTGACATTTGAACTCAGAATGTAAAGATAGACGAAATATTGCTAAACATTTTAACCAGCACCACAATGATTCTGCCAGCATACCACCACCACCACCACCACCATAATAATAATAATAATAATAATAATAATAACACTTTCTACTATGGGCATAAGACCTGAAATTTGGGGGAGGGGGATAGTCAATTACATCGACCCCAGTGCATATCTGGTACTTATTTTATCAACCCCGAAAGGATGAAAAGCAAAGCCGACCTTGAAGGAATTAGAATTCAGAATACAGCAATGGGCAAAATACCACTAAGCATTTTGTCTGGCGTGCTAACGATTCTGCCAGCTCACCAACTGAATAATAATAATAATAATAATAATACTGCTAATAATATTAACAACAATAACTCATTTACATCTTTCTTTTTCTCTTCCTCTTCCCAACCCACCAACAAACGAACGAACGAACAAACCAACCAACCAACCAACCAACCAACCTGCCAACAGCTCATGATGTCACTTATCTGTGCCCTTACAGTGGGGCTGTAAAAGGAACCTTGACTGTCACGAATTACAGACTTCACTTCCGAAGTGCTGAAAGGGTAAACTATTTCTTTTTTCAGTTTTTTTCAGTTTAATCAATTTATAGATATATATGTTTTTTTTTGTATATAATCATTTTTTCCTTATTCAACCTAATTATGTACTTTATTCTGTTATCTTTTTTTTTTTTCAATCCTTACTCAGCTTTGAGGTAGGTTAGACCTTGATGATTATTTATGTGAGCTGTGAGTAATTAAATTAGACCTTGATGATGATAATGATGTAATAATAATAATAATGATAATAATAAAACCATCGTTTCAAATTTTGGCACACAATGGAACAATTTTAGGGGGAGAGAGTTAGTTGATTATATTGACCCCCAGTACTTGACTGGTACTTTAATTTATTGACCCCGAGAAGATGAAAGGCAAAGTCAGCACACCAGACAAAATGGTCTGCGGCATTTCTTACAACTCTTTATATTCTGAGTTCAAATCCTGCTGAGATCAGCTCTGCCTTTTCTTTTCCTTTCAGAGTCAATAAAATAAAGTACCAGTCATGCACTGGTCTAACCTCCTCCTTTTCCTCCTCCTCTTCCTCCTCCTCCTACTGGCCTTGTGCCAAAATTTGAACTAATTATTGCTCGAATCTGTTTGTTTTTGTTGTTGGAAAATTTAATGAAATATTCTTTGGTTTTTCTCTTTGCAGATACCAGGTTATGAAGGCATTCATCACTTGTATTCAGACCAGACACTGCTTAAGGTTGTTAAACTGTTTCTTTTGACTAATAGATATTTCTGTTGTGAGTTAGGGATTTATATGTTGTTTGTGAATCAATGTAACTTGAAGTTTTAGTCTGTGGTTTGATGTGGTAGGTGAGGAGGGCACTGGCAGGGAGAGGCGATGCTAAATAGATATGGTCACCACTTTTCTAAAACACAATTTTTGTGGAAGAGGCGAGGAAAGAAGAAATTGGGGGGGGGGGGTTTATCTATTTTGAACAGTTGGTGCTAATCACTATGTGGATCTCTGTGGAAAAAAAAAAAAGAAGCTCAACTGGTCATGTGATTTAGAAGTTTAGTTTGGTTTGTAACAGGCACCTGCCACCAGTAATTACTCAAGGTAGGCAGCTGGGGAGCTTTATGTAGTAAAACACACAGAATAAGAAGCAAAACACAAGCACACGACTGAGTTGGAGGCAGATTTACTTCTGCCTTTATAGTGCATAAAGAAAACAGTGTTGTAGGAATGTATGCAGCATGTGTACTACAGCTGTTCTATGCGTAGCTTAAATACTGCGATTGAAAGGCAGGGGCGAATTATGCCTACCGTCCAGTCTTCATCAGGTGTCTTGGGGAAATTTCAAACCTGCGTTCTCATTCCTAAGGTATTTTTCGATGTTATTATTATTCAGGTCACTGCCTGGAATCAAACTGGGAATCTTGAGGTTAGTAGCCCGTGCTCTTAACCACTACGCTGAATTTTCCCAACATACCTGAAGAAGGCTAGGGGGTATATCAGCTGAAACTTTCTGTTAACAACAAACAAGATAAGGACAAATATCCGTCAAATGTAAATAATGTAAATAATGTACATAATTCCTCATCTCTTAAATATAGAACTGTGGTTTCTTTCAGTCTCTGTCAATCAAATCCTCTCACAAGTATGCACCCATACTTGATTCCTATTGATTTCCAGGGGTTAATACAATAATCATTTGTAATAGGGTCTCTTATGATCAATAATTATAAACATATCAAGATGAAAGTCTTCAAATTATCAATAGATAACCCCAGGGTCATGAGAGTTTACAATTCTGACACAGCCTTATCAAAATAATCAAGTCTGGCTTAATTAGGCTCGTTAAGATTGAATGGTCTGACAAGTTCAAGGTAATTCGATAATCATATCTGTCAGGTTCAGAATAATTAATTGTGAAAATGGATTTCTTATGCGGTGGAGGAGGTGGCAAAGGTAGTTGCTGCTGCTGCCGCCGCCGCCGCCGCCGCCGCTGCTGCTGCTTGTTGTTGTTGTTGTTGGGTTTGTTATTATAAACCTCAATAAATCTCATCAATTTGTGATAATTGAAATTATGTAATTTGTCAGAATATAGACCTAAATAGAATGAATTAACCCTTTAACATTCAGGTTAATCTGTCAAATGTAATGCTTATTTATTCATGTTGTATCGAATTAATCCTGCTTTATCTTGTGGCTTTGAGATTTCAATGTTGTGGTTGCTTATTTTCAGAATAACATTGTAGGATCAGTGTGAGAGGCCAGATATAGCCAGCTTGAACATAAAAAAGTTCAATATTAGGGGCCGGATATAGCTGGTTTTAAATACTAAAGGGTTAAATATCATTGTGTTTGTGTGTGTGTATATATATATATATATATATATATATATATATACATGGAAAAACGGATGCTAAGTGATGAAGATGGTGATGACAATCCAAACTATAAATGAAGTGTGTCTCTCTGAACATCTCACTTGTGTCTTTCATGCTGCAGTTGGTGATAATTTCTGTATTGGCTTTTTATTTTTTATTTTCTTGTTTGTTATTATTCTATATCTCCTTCTTTTTGCTATCATTTTTTAATCAGTCAACCGATTTATTTATTTGTTTATTTTTTTTTATATATTCCAGGATTCCTTTTTCATTCTGGATGTCCCTCTTGGAGTTATCTCCCGTGTTGAGAAGATTGGTGGTGTTTCAAGCAGAGGAGAGAACTCATATCGAATTGACATCCTCTGTAAAGTAAGTGACCCTCCTGTCAAACCGTCCAATCCCTGCCAGCATGGAAGGTGGAGGTTTAACGATGATGATGATGATGTTAAACGGCAGCAAGGTGGCAGAATCGTTAGCACACCAGGCTAAATACTTAGTGGCACTTCATCCATCTTTACATTCTGAGTTCAAATTCTGTTCAAGGTCTGTTTTTGCCTTTCATTCTTTTGGGGCTGATAACTTAAGTACCAGTTGCATACTGGGGTTGATCTAACCGACTGGGTCCCTCCCCCAAAATTTCGGGCCTTGTGCCTAGAGTAGAAAAGAATAAAATAAGTACCAGTCGAGCACTGGGGTTGGTGTAATTGGTTTACCCCCTCCCCTCAAATTTCCTGACCTTATGCCAAATGTTTGAAACCAATATTAATAGCTGTGGTTAGTTGAGCAAGGTATCCGATTCCTGGAAACCTTGCTAGTGGATTGAATTTGGATGATGGTTACAATGGTTACAGACTTCATGTAATAGTCCTGTTCTGTATTAAATATTCTTTTCTACGCTAGGCACAAGGCCCGAAATTTTGAGGGAGGGGGCCAGTCGATTAGATTGACCCCAGTATGCAACTGGTACTTATTTTATCAACCCAGAAAGGATGAAAAGCAGAGTCAACCTTGGTGGAATTTGAACTCAGAACCTAAAGACAGATGAAATATCGCTAAGCATTTTGCCTGGCGTGCTAACGTTTCTGCCTGGTTGCTGCCATTCTGTATTAAATATTGACACCCACATATAAGCACTGTAGTCGCCATGTAGGTGAATTGATAAAAATATACTAAAGCAAGCCCCCCCCCCCCCCCATGTACAATGTAAAAATCTTTGATTACTAATCTGACTTGATGATTAAGATTAATAATATTGATTATATACTATAGAGGTTTTGTAAGCTGCTACTAGAAAGGCCAAAGCCAAATTTGTGAGTTAATTAAGACATCTTACCTCATATTTAGTCATCATACTTTAAGTTTTTTGACAATAATAGCTCTCTCTCTCTAAAGATATATATATATATATATATATATATATATATATATATATATATATATATATATATATATATATATATATATATATATATATATGTATATATATATATATATGTATATATATATATATATGTATATATATATATATATGTATGTATATATATATATGTATGTATATATATATATATATGTATATATATATATATATGTATATATATATATATATGTATATATATATATATATGTATGTATATTATATATATATATGTATATATATATATATATGTATATATATATATATGTATATATATATATATATGTATATATATATATATATGTATATATATATATATATGTATATATATATATATGTATATATATATATATATGTATATATATATATATGTATATATATATATATATGTATATATATATATATATGTATATATATATATATATGTATATATATATATATATGTATATATATATATATATGTATATATATATATATGTATATATATATATATATGTATATATATATATATATATGTATATATATATATATATATGTATATATATATATATATGTATATATATATATATATGTATATATATATATATATGTATATATATATATATGTATATATATATATATATGTATATATATATATATATGTATATATATATATATATGTATATATATATATATATGTATATATATATATATATGTATATATATATATATATGTATATATATATATATATGTATATATATATATATATGTATATATATATATATATGTATATATATATATATATATGTATATATATATATGTATATATATATATGTATATATATATATGTATATATATATATGTATATATATATATGTATATATGTATATATATATATGTATATATATATATGTATATATGTATATGTATATATGTATATATATATATGTATATATATATATGTATATATATATATGTATATATATATATGTATATATATATATGTATATATATATATGTATATATATATATATATGTATATATATATATATGTATATATATATATGTATATATATATATGTGTATGTATATTGTGTATATATATATATGTGTATATATATATATGTGTATATATATATATGTGTATATATATATATGTATATATATGTATATATATATATATATGTATATATATATATATATGTATATATATATATATATGTGTATATATATATATATGTATATATATATATATATGTATATATATATATATATGTATATATATATATATATGTATATATATATATATATGTATATATATATATATATGTATATATATATATATATATGTATATATATATATGTCTATATGGTTGTGTGTGTGTGCTCAACCTTGTATATATTAATGGACAGGTTTCAATGAATAAATAAATAAGATAAAGAAATCAATATTACATGTCTGTGTGTCTGTATTTGTTTGAGCCTTCTGTAATTTAGAATAAGTATTGGGGTTCTCTTAAAGAAATTTGCCCTTCATGACACTGCCCCAGCATGGCCACTATCCAATTTTTTGAAGTAAGCAGAAGAAGAAAAGTATATCATCATCATTTAGCGTCCATTGCCCATGCTGGCATGGGTTGTGGCAGAGAGAGAGAGAGAGAGAGAGAGAGAGAGAGAGAGAGAGAGCGAAACAGCCCTTCAAATAAGTGGTTAGGCAGATTAGCAACTCTTTCATTAATAAAAGACATCAAACTCTGTAGTACCTTGGTAATATCTTCGTAACTGATGCCAATATAATATCCCTGAGGATAGAATGATCACATTTTCAATATGAATTAAGGATTAGGGAGTCTTGTCCATCATCATCAACCCTCTTCATTAAGAATCTGCCTCATCATTATCGTCATTATCTGATTGTTTTTTTTTTTTCCATTCTAAAGGACATGAGGAATTTGAGATTTGCCCACAAACAGGAAAACCATTCTCGCAGACAAGTCTTTGAGAAGATTCAACTATATGCTTTTCCAATTACCAACAAATTTGTGAGTAGAGACATATCTTTTCTTTCTTTATTTCATATTGTTGTTTTTGTCATTGTTGTTGTTGTAACTGTCTTCCAAGATGTGTTGACCCTTTAGTATTTAAAGTAGTAATTATATAATGAAAGAACCATAGACATTCAGTCATAACCCTGGTGAACATTATATATATATATATATATATATATATATATATATATATATATATATATATTATAAACAAACCAGAATTTGTGAGGTTCAGTTCTCTGTAGTGGCTACTCAGGATATTTACCTGATCTTCTAAGCTGTTTCCACAGCTATTCGGCATTTAAGATTTCCTTCATTTTTTTGTAGTATATATATATATATATATATATATATATATATATATATATATATATATATATATACGTATATATGCATGCATGTTTATATATATGTATGTATGTATGTAGATAAAATATATCTTCATTGAATATTTGTTATTTCTCTTTGCAGCCATTGTTTGCTTTCCAATTCAAAGCTAATTATGAAGAGGATGGATGGTCACTGCCTGACCAACTTGCTGAATTTAAACGCCAAGTATATTAATTTTCTTAATTTTAAGTTTCACATCTACACACACACACACACACACACACACACACACACACACACACACACACACACACACACACACACACACATGTATAAATGTATCTTCGGAGGCGTGGGTTCGTATCCTACCGCTGCCACAATAAAATTTGTCCAACCCATGCCAGCATGGAAAGTGGACGTTAAACGATGATGATGTATTTGTGTTTCCTTTACAGGGGATACCGAACACTTGGCGAATCAGCCGTGTTAATGAAAACTATGAGCTGTGTGATACATACCCAAGTTTGGTAAGTATGTTGCTTTTATTTCTTTGTCTGTTTCCATTACCTCTCTCTCTCTCGGAACAGGTGGTCCATATGAGCTTGACCTCTATCCTCTGACCTGTCCAGCACAGGTGGTAGGTCCCTGCCAGGAGCTTTTGCTCTGCTTGCATAATAGGCATAAGAGTCATTGAGGCATACAAACCACCACAGCATGACAGTGACTGCACCATGTGGTGGGCAGAAAGGCTTTACACTACAAGTATTTTGATGTCTGAATGATGGCACTCTCTTGTTGAAAAAATGTAATAAAATGAAACAGCCTTTAGTGGGATTTGAACACCTAATCCCATGAACTCTTCTGTTCAGTATTTTCTCCACCTTTACATTATTTCATCCATCATTGTTGACAATGACCAAGGACATCACATGGCAGGGAGACGACAAGGCAGGGTGTGACTGACTGTGGCCAATCACATGGCAGGGAGACGACAAGGCAGGGTGTGACTGACTGTGGCCAATCACATGGCAGGGAGACGACAAGGCAGGGTGTGACTGACTGTGGCCAATCAGTGTGGGAGGCTCTGCTGCAGGTTGGGCATTTGTGGTCCCTTGGGGCTGAAGGCGAGGTGTTGGCTCTGGACTTATTTCATGTCTTCTTTGTGCCCCTGCAATCCTGTTCTATTCATGGCTTCTCTGTTGATGCTGCTTCACCAGGCAGGGAAGTCTTCTGCTTGCATTTCCCAGGTTTCAGGGTTGATCTCTCTGCTCTTCAGTGTAGCTTGGAGTGTGTCCATGAAGTGCTTCTTCTGCCTACCTGGCATGCACTTGCCTTCTGCCAGTTTGCTGTGAATCAGGCTCTTGGGGAGTTGCATATCAGGCATTCAACTGAGGTCATTTTATAGTAAAGATCATTTGCCAACATAACATGGCAGTCCTGGTTTAGGATGAATGTTGCTGTAATTTAGCCCCAGGAGACATCGTCTCCAGCTGGTTATACGACACGATCTGTGTCTTTATATTTTCAAACAAGGGAATCTAGCACCCCGACCCCTCAGCTCAAGACAATATCTGTGTATTGCGATTTCCAGCTTATTTCTCTTCATCAGCACAGAATAATTGTTCAGACTGCCATGTTATGTTGGCAAACAATCTTTACTACAAAGTACTATTGCTGAATATCTCACGTTGTGAGATTAAAAAAAAAATAGTAATTTTCTAGGTCATTTTCTTTCTTCTAGCCATCTCTTTCTTCTTATTTCAGCTGGTTGTTCCTAAAACGGCTTCCGATGAGTATTTGCGTCATGTTGCTGGATTCCGTAGCAGAGGACGTCTTCCAGTAAGTTTTTTTTTTGTATTTCTATTCTGTTTTGTTATTTTGTTTATCGAACGAATCACCATATTTACTAGAATATGACTTTTTTTTATTTTAATCTTTTTAAAACAAATGTAACCCTACTCTAACCGTCTCAATTCATCATTAGCATACAGAGTACATATCCTGACACAGAGCTGCTCCTCCTCTTCTTCACCCTCTTCATCTTCCTCCTCTTCATCTTCCTCCTCTTCATCTTCCTCCTCTTCATCTTCCTCCTCTTCATCTTCCTCCTCTTCATCTTCCTCCTCTTCATCTTCCTCCTCTTCATCTTCCTCCTCTTCATCTTCCTCCTCTTCATCTTCCTCCTCTTCATCTTCCTCCTCTTCATCTTCCTCCTCTTCATCTTCCTCCTCTTCATCTTCCCCTCTATCCCCCCACTGTCACCATCACCCTTGTCATTGTCTTAACATCTATTTTATTCATGCTTGCATGGATTAGACAAAAGAAAGTCTGGGCAGACTTCCCTTTCTGCTGCCAACCCCTGCCTATTCCCAAATGAAATAATAACCTCCCACTGTCCATTCAACGACAAACAGCCTGGACATTGCTATGCAGAGAAACGGAAACAAACCACACCATATGATTGAGCCTTTTGTTTACAAATGTTGCACAATGTGCTGAGGAAGGTCAAGAGCCTGGACACACTTTTGCAGTGGACTGCAAGTAAATGGCAAGCAGATGTCTGCGTGAACAGGGAGGCTGTTGTTTAGCACCAGCAAATACACACGAAGACCTGGGAAAATATGAATCTACATAAATATACAAATGCATACAGACACACACACATGAGTTCACTGTATGGGACTTATTCATTTTGGAAAAAAACACGCCATGGTTTGAAGTCCCCTAGTGCAAAACTAATTTTCCGTTTGATTTTTCATGTTATGAAGTAATCATGTGTGTCCCAATGGGTATTTTCAAATAAACGACACCCAAAAACAAAAAAGAAAAGAAAGAGAAAAAAGGAAGTCAACTATTTTTGTGCATAAAAATAATTTTTAAACACAGATTGTACCATATGTGTGCATAAAATCATTTTAAGTGAAATATATTTGGGAATAAATTGCAGTAATATAATAGGGTAGATTCTTAGCTCAAAAGGAGTGGATAATTGTCTGAGGTGTGTTGTTAAAATGAGAGTTAGTAGGAGAATGAGGGACTCTATCTTCTATATTAAGGTTCATCATCATCATCATCATCATCATCATCTACTTCATCGTTTATCCTAACCTATTAGAGTATTTCTGTGTCTGTTTTTCACAGGTGATGTCATGGATCCACCCAGAGTCGCAGGCGACCATCACTCGTTCCAGCCAACCTTTGGTCGGAGTCACTGGCAAGAGGAATAAAGAAGATGAACAATACATTCAGATGATTATGGATGCAAATGCCCAGTCGCACAAACTGTTCATCATGGATGCTCGACCCAGTGCAAATGCCATGGCCAACAAGGTCAGTTACTCTCTTTACACATTCATGCTCGTTCTAGCCTTCTCTCTTTCTCTCTTCCTCTCTTTTAAATGAAATTCTGTGGTTTAGAAGGGTGTGTATATAGCAATAGATTGTTATCTTACAAGTATACAAATAAAAATAGGAAATAAAAGATAGGAAAAAAAATAAAGTAATATATTTTATTTTTTATATTAGTTTTTTGCCAGATGGCAAAGAAAACAGAAAGTAGTAATGCTGTCTTTTATGATATTTTTCAGGCTAAAGGAGGGGGGTATGAGAACGAGGATGCTTATCACAATGCTGAGCTGATTTTTTTTGATATTCCTAACATCCATGTGATGAGAGAGAGGTAAATATGACTTGTTTTTTTTTTACTTTTCATGCGTACACCTATATTCACACATTATAACACATAGACACATAGGCAAACACACAGACAGACACACAAGCCCGATAATATACATATTTGCCCTCCTCCCACTTGCTCCAGGTCTTAATACTGTCTTCCAAACATCAACATGTTTCGGATATCTTGCATAATGACACATAATGGTTTTTTTTACTGTATACGAGTCAAAAAATCGGTCAGTTGACTTCTAAATAAACCAAGACAATTTTGGAGGACCAAAAATTCTATGTGAACTACTGCAGGAAAGACAACAATAATGTTTGAATGTTTGCACATGTATCAGGACAATTACCCTTCTAGGACAATTCCCCCTGATGACAACTACCCCCTAGGACAATTATCCCCCTTGGTTAATTACTCCCTCTCCAATATATTAAAAAGTTTTAAATCATCATCTGTTGTCCTCAGGGGTAATTGTCCTTGGGGTCGGGGTAGAGGTATTGTCCGTGGGGTGGTGGGGTAAATGTCCTAGACTCATTTACACAACATATATACTATATAATATGTTGGCTTATATGCCATAAAATATATTATACCACAATGTCCACAGTACTGTGTTCAACCATCAACATGTTACAATGGTCAGCTGCTTATGTCCAGTCATGACATACTCGTTATTGTAATGTCTACAAAACTGATTCCTTGATATGAAGATAAACATTCTGTTTCTCTTTCTTTTTTCAGTTTAAGAAAGTTAAAAGATGTGTGTTTCCCCAACATCAATGAAACTCACTGGTTGTCCAATATTGAGTCGACACGCTGGCTGGACCACATCAAGGTGAGTGAACAAACAGACTCCAAGTTCAAATTTCACCATATGTCATTGTAACAATGTTTTTTTTTTCTTTTGTAATCTCATGTGGAGGTTCATCATAAAAGAAAAAGTAAGATGTAAGATACAAAGTCAAGCAACTTTATGTGGTTCTCTCATGGACATGGTATCAAGTTTGATTACACCTGGCTAAAGTGGTGTATTGGCCGAGTCACTAAAGTGTTGGATCGATGACTTGTAGTATTTGTTCTGGATTGCTGTACTCTGAGTTCAATTCCTGCCCAAGTCAAATTTACCTTTCATCCTTTTGAAGGTCAATAAAAAACGGTACAAATCCAGGACAGTGGATTAAGGAAACTGTCTGAGAGTTGGGTGAGGTACCTTGTGGAATTTGTTCAGGGCCTTTGCATTCTGACAGCAACACCTGAAATGACACAAGTGCAAAATGCTATCAGCCTCAGCCAGTGGCATGAAGTGTAGAAACTTACCTGCATAGACCAACTGCTGGTCTTTCTAGAAGTCCTACATGTTAATTTGATTGAAAAATAAAAAAAGAATTCATATCAATTATCTATAGAGATTGTTGTGCAGCCCTCTGGCTTGTCACTCATCAGTCAAACCCTCTGACCCATGCCAGCATGGAAAGCGAATGTGAAACGATAATGATGATGATGATGATGATGATTGTTATTCAAATGATCAAATTCCTGTTATTATTTTTTTCTTCTTGATTACAGCAAATCTTAGCTGGTGCTGTTCGTATTGCTGACAAAGTGGAATATTACAAGACTTCTGTATTAGTTCATTGCAGCGATGGTTGGGACCGAACTGCTCAGGTAATTTATAAATAATTATTTATGAATTTATATTTTCAGTTGGTTGTTGTTGTTGTTGTTTTAGCCTAGTCCAGCCCTGACCAAGCAGACTTATAATCAAAGGTGTTGTTCCCATTACACGCTTGTTCATTTTTGTGATTTTCAGGAATACTATAAGACTACATTATCCAATGTTTTCTTTCAGTGAAGGTGTGTTGCTTCGTGGTCAGGGTATTAGGATCACGGTTTTAAGGTTATGTGTTCAATTCCTGGCAGTGTGTTGTGTCCTTGAGTGAGACACTTTATTTCATGTCGCTCCAGTTCACACAACTTGCAGAAATGAGTAGTGCTTATATTTCAAAGGGCCAACCTTGTAACATTGTGTGTCACTGAGAACTACATTAAAGGTACATGTGTCTGTGGAGCGCTCAGCCACTTGTAGGTTAATTTCTTGAGGAGTCTGTTCCATTGATCGGATCAACTGGAAACCTCATCATCCTAACCAATGGCATGCCAGTTAATGCTTTCTTCCTTTTTTTTTCTCTAAGAGAGGAAGATATCATTTAAAAGAGATTTGGTTCTTATGTTTAGCTGATCAAGAAATTAATAGAGGTACCTAATGTTGATGTTGATGTTGGGGAGCCCCAATCTTTGACTTGACCTATAGTAGAGATAACCAGTCAAAGCGAGTCCTAGAACTGTGCAAGAGACAATCATGTTATTTATTTGATTCTTACCATAATATTTCTAATTGTTTGATATTCATGAGATTTTCAATTTAATCCACAGCTCACCTCTCTTGCAATGATCATGCTGGATCCATATTATCGAACTGTGAAGGGGTTTGAAATCCTAATAGAAAAAGAGTGGCTCAGTTTTGGACATAAGTTCGCTCAAGTAAGTAAAGTGGAGAAAAGATGTTTGATGACATATCAAAATTAACTTTTTTGTTTTCAATTACCAGAAAATATTATTACTGAGGACAACGGTAACTTGAAGTTTGCAGGGAATTTTAAAATTGAGTCAAATAGTGAAATATTACTCAGACACGTAGATATTTCTATGAAGAAAGTGTCAAGTACTTTGAAGAAAATCAGAGCAAAATCTCGAACATTTATGAAGCTGTTTCATTGTATTTAGGTCTCAATTCTTACAACTTCCTCGTCAAGTTCAGATTTATATTTGTGTTATTTTATATCAGTCTTGATAGTGAACACCTAGTTAAATGGATCTTATCTTCAAACCCATATATCTTGGATTACATTATCAATGTGTTCTTTTCTTTTAACTCAAAAAATTTGGAGCAGTTTTAGCTGCTATTTCTTGTATGCTGAAAATCACCATTTATGCGTCCTTATTGCATCCCTCTTTAAGCGCTATATAATTGTAGTTGCCTGCGTATAACTTAAAACAGGTTCATACATAAAATTATAATTGGGTGTTCTAGTTTAACCCTTTAGCACTTAATCCGGCCTAAATATTCAGTCTATTTTATGTTAAAATAGACCATATCCAACTTCTCACACCTACCCTACAATGTCATTCTAAAAATAAACAATCACATCATCAAAACCTCAAAGACATAAGATAGTCCCCGATTAATTCCAAACAATGTGAATAAATAAGGATTACATTGGACAGAGTAACCTGAATGCAAAAGGGTTAAATATGGCCGATTAGGGAATGGCTTGATTTGTATTATAGAAGCAGATGTGGTCTCAGATATGTTGTTGTGAAACAATTTAGTCATGTTTAAGATTGAGTTAAAGTTTTAATCAAATACACATCGTTATAGGCTGAAATTCCAATTTTCAATTTTTCTTGCAGAGAATCGGGCATGGTGAAGACAAACACTCAGATGCGGACCGTTCTCCTGTATTTTTGCAGTTTATTGACTGTGTGTGGCAAATGGCCAATCAGGTAATTAATCTTAAAATCTGGACAATGGACACGAATTAAAATAAGAACAGTAATAAATGAGTGAAGAACGAATATACGGTGCATGTGTTTATTTGGCAAAAAAAAAAAAAAAATTACCATCCTGAAGTATAACAAAGTCTTAAAATCACTGTTCTTTAATTAATGATATGATGCAAAGAACATTAGAGTGAAATGGTTATAGATAATCACCTTCACTAATTTGGTTTGTGGGTGATTTGATCATCATATTGTGATTAAAGGGATGATAAAATACTGTACAGATTACAAGGTTAAATGTATTGAGACTTAAGAGAACTGATTAAAACTGATGTCCTGGGGTTGACTCCTTGTTGCCTTTTTAGTTCTGTGGCAGCAGCAACAGATGATTATTTCCTGCTAGCAATATAAACACGAGTGCTTATATGCACCACAAGTCCACTTTAGAGGTTCTCTTATGTTAAATAATGCAGTATTCTGTGTTCCAACTCAACATCCACTTTTAAGTGGGGATAAAAATTACCTTTTGTATTTAATTGTTATTTTAAATACAAAAAACACATAAAAAGCACCGTTCGAGCATTGCGCCTCATGGAGACAGTGACAGGTGACCAAGACCTTTGGTGATACACTGTACATGTGTTGACCTGTCAAGCCAAGTGAGATTGTAATCGTGGCATGTAAAAAGCACCAATTACACTCTCAGAGTGGTTGGCATTAGGAAGGGCATCCAGCTGTAGAAACCTTGCCAGATCAAATTGGAACCCAGTGCAGTCCCCCACCCCAGCTTACCAGTTTTCAGCCAAACCATCCAACCCATGCTAGCATGGGAACCAGATGTTAAACAACGACGACGACGACGATGATGATGATGATGATGATGATGATTGCCATTAATACTTCTCTTTTTGTTTGATTTCAGTTTCCAATTGCTTTTGAATTCAACGAATACTTTTTGATTACCATCATGGACCATCTGTATTCATGCCTCTTTGGAACATTCTTGTACAATTCTGAACAACAACGAGTTAAAGAGGTACAATATTCAGTTATTATTTCTCCTTGACCTCCCCCACCCTCCAACCTATTTCTGCTGCTTTCTCATTTTCTTTGTTACTCTCTCATCCCAAACTCCCAGACTTTCGTATCATTCACCTCTCTGCTGTCGCTCTGTCTGCTTTTTATTACGATGCCTCTGTTAGAAGTGATGGAAAACCATTCAATCTGTCTGTATTCCATTACTGTTTCTTTATTGCTAGCTATCACTCTTTCTCTCTCTCTCTCTCTCTTCCTTTCTCTCTCTCCTTTCTCTCTCTCCTTTCTTTCCCTCTGCCTCTATTTCATTACCCCCCCCCCCCTCTCTGATTGTTCTCTCTTACTGACAGTTTCTGTGGAAATATTCAAAGAACACAAATTTATAGAATTCCATATTTACACTCTCTCCTCACTCGCTGATTCCTTCTAATTTTCTTTTTCTATTATTGTATTAAGGAACTGAAGACAAAAACCCATTCCCTGTGGGGTTACATCAACAGCAGCGTAGAGGATTATCTTAATCCTCTCTATGCCACTTACCTAGACCAACATGTCTTACTACCAGTTGCCAGTATGAGGCAGTTAGAACTTTGGATTGGATATTACTGCCGATGGAACCCATGCCTAAGGCCACAGGTACTTGCTTTGTTGTTCTTAATATTCTTGTAGTTCTTTTGTAAATTTGTTTACCATATTTTTTTTTGGTGGGGGTATTTAACCCTTTCGCATTTAAACCAACCATGTCTGGCTCAAATATTCTCTGTTTTATGTTCAAACTGACCAGATCTGGCCTCTCACACCTATCCTACAATGTAATTCTAAAGATAAACAATGAGCTGCAGGTGTGGCTGTGTGGTAAGAAGTTTGCTTCCCAACCACATGGCTCTGGCTTCAGTCACACTGCATGGCACCTTGGGCAAGTGTCTTCAGCTATAGCCTCGAGCTGACTGAAGCTTGTGAGTGGATTTGGCAAACGGAAACTGAAAGAAACTTGTCATGTATACATGTGTGTGAGTGTGTGTGTTTGTTAGTTCCCCACCACCACTTGACAACCGGTGCTGGTGTGTTTATGTCCCTGTAACTTAGTGGCTCGGCAGAAGAGGCCAATAAAATAAGAACCAAACTTAAACAGAAAAAAATGTACTGAGGTTGATTTATTCAACTATCAGTCTCTTTTTGCTGAACCACTAGGTCATAGGGTTGTAAACAAACCAACACCAGTTGTCAGGTGGTAGTGTGGATACACATAATACACACACACACACACACAACACACAATTGGCTTCTTTCAGTTTCCGTCTACCAAATCCACTCATGAGCCTTTGGTCAGCCAGAGGCTATAATAGAAGACACTTGCTCAAGGTGCCACACAGTGAGACTGAACCTGGAACCATTTGGTTGGGAAGCAAGCTTCTTACCATATGGCCAGTTGTGAAAATTATTATTTTTTTAATCTTTTTCTTTTCCCCCCCCATTTCTCTTTTAGGAACCAATCCACCTCCGGAATAATGTGTTGCTGAAGCTGAAGAACCATTTGCAGAAGGAGTATGAAAGTCTGATGAAAGAACAAGAAAGCAGGAATGCCCGTGGCACAAGCAGTAGCAGCAGCAGCCAGGCTGTGAATTCTACAGCTTCAATGTCTTCAAGTTCAGCTCAGAGGGTAGCGTCTCCCGTTAGCACCTGAGATTGTCAAAACAGTCTCAAGAAACGATTTTTGAAGAATATAGAAAATGCAAAAATAAAACAAAAAATTATGTGTATTGAGGTATAAAAAAATATTAAAAAAATAAACAATGTGAGCATGCTTGTGTATATGCTTGTATGAGTGGTGATTGTGTGTGTGTATAGATAAATGTGTGTGTGTGTGTGTGTGTGTGAATGAATAAATAAATAAATGTATGTATTTTTACCCAATTTTATGTGTAAACATACATTGTTACATACTCATACATGAAGCATAAACACTCATATATGTATATGTGTATACATATGTATGTATGCATGTATATGTATATATGTATATTTGTATGTGTATATATATATATATATATATATATATATATATACACATGTATATATAAATAAAAATGTATGTATATATATATATATATATATATATGTGTGTACATGTGTGTGTATATATATGTGAGTGTATATGTATGTGTGTATATATGTGTATATATATTCATGTATGTGTGTGTATATATATGTATGTGTGTGCATATGTATGTGCGTGTGTGTGTATATATGTATGTATATATTTGTATGTATATATATATATGTATGTATATATATATGCATATATATATATATGTATGTATGTTTGCATGTATGTATGCATGTATGTCTGTATATATGTATGTATGTATATATTTGTATGTATATATATATATATATATGTGTATGTATATGCATATATATATGTATGTATGTTTGCATGTATGTATGCATGTATGTATATATATATGTATGTATGTATATATTTATGCATATATATGTGTATATATATATATATATATATATATATAATATATGTATATGTATGTATACATTTATGTGTGTATGTATATATGTATGTATACATATATGTGTGTATGTATATATGTATGTATACATATATGTATGTACATATATATGTGTGCATGTATATATGTGTATGTATGTATATATATATATACATATATATATATATAGTGTTTATGTATATATATATGTATATGTATGTATATATGTAGGTGATTATATGTATATGTATGTATATATATATAATATATGTATATATATTTATGTATGAACTCCACTCCTGTATGTTTGAAGATCTATTTTGTAAATATTTAAAAAAACAAAAGCCTTAACAAATAACAATGAAAAGCTGCAAAAAAAAAAAAAAATCAACATCACTTTCTTATTTGCGCTATATATATTAATCCCATACACATACGCACATAAACATTTATAGGTCACGCATATACAGACACACACATGTAAATCTATCTGTTTGTCTGTCTGTCTGTCTGTATGTATGTATACACACATATATAATTCACTTAATAGCTGGAAATGGCCTTTGTTATGAGATTACAAAACCATAATATGAGTCAGTATTCTTGTCTTTTATAATATAATATTTGTATTTTATTTATTCTTTTTTGTTTTCTCTAAAAAATTCCTCAATTAAGAATTCTGCCTTTTTTTTTTTTTTTTTTTACTCTGGAATACCCAGCAAGTATGTGGTTTTACCAGTATGCATGTGGAATAAATGTCTGTTGATACTTCAAGTGCATCTTGCTTACTCTTCTCCTTCATACGCCATGGCCTGTTAAGGACTCTCTTTCTTTCTCGTAACCCACACCAGAACACAGAGGCAAAGCGAATAAAAATTTTAAACTGCACACAACATGAAATCTTTCAAACACTGCACTGATGCACTTGGAACTCTCTGTGAGAGGTTGTGCTTGCTATGTGCCCTGACTGAGCAGGTAGAGCTAAGGTTCATCATGTAGATTATCATTATCTTAAGTTTGCCTTCATTTATTTAAGAACTGTGTGTGTGTGTGTGTGTGTGTGTGTATGTATGTATGATTTTTGCATGCATATGAATACATACAAAGTTGAAGACTTGGTAGTATCTTATATACACATGTAGAAGAGATGTGTGTGTGTGTGTGTGTGTGTATTCAAGTGCAATGGATGCCATGTAGCAACTGGGATTTCACTGATGGCATTCAATTTCTTTGTAATGTACGAAATACACACACATGCATGCATACAAATATACCTTCACACATACACACACAGACATTACATGCACACGCTTGTGTTTGAAGTGTTTAGTGTGAGATTGGTATGTACATCTATGCATCTCTGAGTATATTCACACGCATACACACATGAACATAGACATATTTTTACATATGCACACACACACACACACACACATTACCATCAAATATACATTCACTATATGTATGTATGTGTGTGTGTGTAATGTTTGAAAGAGAGAGAGAAACTAGCTGTTTGTGTGCAAATGAATCTTATCATATCTCTCAACTATTATTTTAATTAAAAGCAGTGGATATTTCGAATAAGAACCATGGAGATTAAATGCATTCTGGAATTCATTTCCATTTCTCATGGTTCCACATTCAAATTCCATCCAGATGGGGTTGATAGAATAATTAACCCTAAATGCTTAATTGGAATCAATCTAATTTTAACTATTCTTTCATCCCACCAAATACTTATTGTTCAATAATTACTCTTTTAATTACCATTACAAAAAAAAAAAACCCAAAAAGCAAACAAAGACCCCAAAATTCAGTGCTTCATTTTTTTTTTTAAATAATTTTATACAGCATTTTGTGTGCAAGCTTTTGTGTCAACAATAAATATATTTTATCTTAAATTTTACATGTTTAACCTTATTTATTGTAAACAAAAATAAATCTATTAGAGATTTAGAAAACATGTTTTTTGAGTTGACACTGTGAACATCTTCATGCGTTTGTGTCACAAGATGAATCTAAGAGGAATAAACATGAGAGATGCTTTGCCTGTGTGTGAACAGCCATGCTACATGGCAGTAAAACATGGGCTGTGACTGCTGAGGACATACTTAGGCTTGAAAGAAATGAAGCTAGTATACTTTGCTGGATGTGCAATGTTGGTGTGCATGTATGATATAAAGTTTTAGCTCTTGAGAGAAAAGTTGGGCAAAAGAGGCATCAAATGTGGTGTGCAAGAGAGACGACTCCACTGGTACGGTCATGTGATGCATATGGACAAGGACAGCTGTGTAAAGAAGTGCTGAGCTCTAATTGTGGAGGGAACGTGTGGAAGAGACAGACCCAGGAAGATGAGGTGGTAAAGCATGGTCTTCAAATGTTGGACCTCACAGAGGTGATAACAAATGGCTGAGACCATTGGTGATATGCTGTGCTTGAGAAGACCCAGCAAGCCAACACTGCTAATGTCATGTAAATGGCATCCATGAAAACATAATTATGGCCATTGGTGGTAGCATGATCGTTTGAGCATTGGGCCCCATGGAGGTGATGACAAGTGACTGAGACCTTTGGTGATGTTCTGCTGAGAAGACTTGTCAAACCAGGTGAAATTGCAGTGATAGTCATGACTGTTGCCAGTGTCACTGTAAATGGCACCCTGCTGGTGTCGTGTAAATAGCACCCGTAAAATCATAGTCATATGGCACCTGTGCTGGTGGCACGTAAAAGCACTCATTACAGTCTTGGAGTGGTTGGCTTTAGAAAGAGGTCTGGTGCAACTCCCTGGTTTACCAGTCTCAGTCAAACCGTCCAACACACACCAGCATCCAAAGTGGGTGTTAAATGATGATTTACCTTGAGCCCCCAAGGCTTTAAGGTTGAGCTTCCATGTCTGGGATTTCCTCTCTAATTCCACTTGAGATTCAGCTACAAGAGAACTAGATTGTCCATAACCAATCTTAACTATTCTGAGTTAGTCTGTAGAACTGAGGAAGGGGGCTGAGGACTGAGCCTTGACCATCTACCTTCTCACTGAATTTGACACTGAAATCATTTTTTGATACTCATTGCATCTTTGTACATAGCTTTTGATATCTCCCATCTCTCACAGGCCATTTAGTCTTCATCTATGGACTGCCTTATATTTTATGTTCCTACCTCTCAGCCTCCCTGCAACCATTTCATCTCACTTTCATCTCCTATACTGAACTTTCAACTCACCTTTTCCCCTGTATTCCTCCTCGTTTTGTCCAAGGCAGCCCTATCCCCATAACCCTTATGTATCTCTTGACTTTGTCCCTGGACTGTGCATCTCTTGCATCCCACCCCCACCTCCTTAACCCACTCCTATTTCCTCCACCTTTCCCTCCGACCAATATGCACAATTGACCATATCTCCAGTGTTTCCCACTCACTGCATTCCCCTCTATCCCACCTCTCTTCATCTTCCACTCCTTTCACACTTACCTCTCTAATCCTCTCTATCACTCATATTCACTTCCCCATTAACTTCCTGATACATGTTTTCCAGCAGGGGTGACCATGTATCTTCACAGTGAGGCCCCCATTTCCCTGTATTTCTCTTACCATTTTCTAACCTCTCATCACCTGGCATAAAACCACCTCCATTAATTCTGCAGCCCTTCAGTTGTGAGTTACTGCTATTAGTGCCATGGAAAAAGCACCAAGTACACTCTGTAAAATTGTTGCCATTAGGAAGGACATCCAGTTGTAGAAACCATGCCAAGCAAGACGTTGGAGCTTGGTGCAATCCTCTGGCTTTGCTATTTCCTCTTAAACATAAAACCCATGTCAGCATAAAAAAATGGACATTAAATGGTGTGGTTAACAACATATATCCATCCATCCGTCCATCTTTTCTGTCCATTATTCCCGGGAGAGTTGTGGGGGTAGGGTCCTTAGGCATCTCCTCCATAGGGTCTAAGAGCTAACCATCATTAAACTTTCCAGCTGGATTTCCAAGCATGACCAGCTGAGACTATTTCCAATCATGTAGTTCTGATCTACCCCTAAATCTCCTGCTAATAGTTTCAGCTTGAATCTCTCTCCTCAGTGACATTCTACTCATGTCCGTAGCATTAGAACTGTGACCTCTCAAAGCAAAGAAGTAGCTGCTTAACCTCCAGATTAGTTATGTGCCCCCTTTGACTAATATTCCAGAGACCACATGGAAGGGCCCCATTTCAGTCAGGGTCCCATTTCAGTCATATCCATCCAGCCAACCAACCAAAATTAACATTGAAGGAAAATCGCTTTACTACCATTTCTCAAGTGAAGAGCTCGAATTCTTTTAATGCTTCTTGGAGGTAACTGGTTGCTGGGATTGTTATTCGTGTTGAAAGTTAAGTACATGACTGTTTCAGGTTTTTCATTTATCTTGAAAGCTGAGCTGTTTCATATAATTTATCCTGCATTACTCTAGGCCAGCGGTTCTCAACCAGGGTCCATCTGGCCCTTGGAAGTCCATATAAAATTTTAGAATTTATTTCCAATAAATTGGCTGTACTTCAATACACAGAACATTTTTATACAATCCCAAATAGTATTTAATTATTTAAAAAAAACTATTTTTTTAATGTGATTTGTCACGTTGCATCTGTGTATTCTGGCAGCATCAGAACAGTCCACCATATTGGCATTTTTCTTGGTGATTCTTCATTCTTGGTTATCACTAGTGTTTCTTGATTTTTATTTCTGAAACAACTATTTTCATTTACATTATACACCCGCTCAGGACTTCTTTTGTATCTTCTGAACATTTCTCACCATACACCGACATAGTGAGCTGCAGCTAACCCTCGCTATAAACACTAAATTTTGTCCTTATTCTTTAACAAAATTTTTGGGCCCTTTCTTTCATTAGATCTCCAGACGGTATCACCTTCACTTTATATGCAAAAACTAAACCACTTCAGGACATGATCAACTTATTTTTGTCATTGTTTTTGCTTCATTAAAAATACTGTAAGCAAACAATTTTTTCTATTGGAAAGTCATCATTGCTGTATGAATCCCTTTATTACAGACACACTGCTGTCAAGTTCAATTTCTACCTTTAAAAGGACAATGCCTGGTGTCTGCATTTTTATTCTTTCACACCAAGGCTGGAACTTTAGCACATGTTTATAATAAGGAACACCACCGAAAACAAACCCAATTTGGAATGCCTTCGCTGTGTTTAGATTGATGGATTACTGATGGACAAGTTAAGAGAGGATTATCTAGGAATTAAAAGAGAAGCAACAAAACGACCAAGAAAAAATAACAGAAAATTGGATTGTGTGTTTTTTTTTTATATCTGTATATTTGTCAATAACGAAAAGGGAGTCGAAATTTAGACGGCTGTTCTTCACCAATTCACTGTTCATCTTTACTCTACGAACCTTTTTTCGTCACAGTAATAGTGGCCGCTGGGTTTGGACAATGGTGATCACAACAACCATGACAATTTGCAGCATGACAATTTGAGCAAGGATTGCAGGGGCACGAATGACATACTGGTGTCACGTGGATATGAGGTTCTGGTGGATTCTGAGAAAAAAAAAAAGAAAAAAAAAAGAATTAGTAAATGGTCTTATTAATGAATAGTTTGCGCAACAAAATTTCGTCATTAAATAGAACTTTAAAATCAAGGGGAATAACTCTCAGGCAAGGGAGAGAACCCATAAGTATTACGTCACTAATTTTTTTTTTAAATGTGTTTTCTAAGTCGTTAAGAGCATATAAATTATACCAAAGTAATTCAGTGTCACGTTTAATGTACACTACACAGCTTCAACAGCAAATTTGTTATTCAGATGTATTTTTGATGGGGAAAAATAGAAATATATAAATTGTGAAACAATAGTTACCTGAGTCACAGTAATTTTCGTTCGTTTTCTTTTTGGAGCTGCAAAATAATAATAAGAATAAATATAATACCCAGCAAAATAAGCTGGAAGTTTTCATATACTACTACTACGACTACTACTACTACTACTACTACTACTACTACTGCTAATAATAATAATAATAATAATAATAATACTCCTTTCTACTATAGGCACAATGCCAGCAATTTCAGGGGAGGGAATAAGTCGAGATTTGGAATCAGGATGTAAATAACTGAAATAAATACAAGACTTTTTTGATACCCTACCAATTGTGCCAATCCACAATGATAATGCTTTCTGATTAAGGCACAAGGCCAGCATTCAAATCAGCCCCAGCACCTAACCAATACTTTTATTTACCCAACAGGGCGCAAAGCAGCCTATTCTTTTCTACTCTCGGCACAAGACTTGAAATGTTTGCGGGGTGGAGGCCAGTCAATTAGATCGACCCCAGTACGTAACTGATACTTAATTTATTGACCCCCCCGAAAGGATGAAAGGCAAAGTCGACCTCCGCAGAATTTGAACTCAAAACGCAAAGATAAGACAAAATACCACTAAGCATTTCGCTTGCGCTCGCCACCTTTGCAAAGCAGCTTATTGTATGCTGTTGTCCCTAGTATTTGACTGGTACTTTACTTGATCAACCCTGGAGATATGAACGAGGCTGGTCAAATGCTGCAAGAGGTCTGCCAATGTTCTATTGCAAGAGCATCAGAACCATTAACTGTCCTGAACTGTCAAGGGGAATCACACCCCCACTAAGTATGAGAAAAGGATCCAAAACCTTACAAAAGGTTATTGAATATAGAAAATGTGTAAGGTTTAAGAATAATTATCCTTTCTAGTATCTTTAACCCTTGCGACACACAGGTGTTTTGGTATATGGATCCAAAAAGACCAAAATGTTTTCCAGTTGTGATTTAAATTGATAGGGGCATGTAGAAAACAAAGGATAAAGTGCCTAAAATTACTTCATTATAAAAACTTCTAAACAGTACAATACTTCTATCACAATAAGAAAACCTAAAACACAATATATGTAAATAAAAGTATCTTTGTGAAAAAAAAACAAAAAAACAAGCAAAATATCTACTGAGAGACGATCTCTGATTGGCTCTTACACTTCAAAACCAACCATTCACAACATTTATTCCATCGGCCTGATCAATTGGCCCAGTTATACCAATAGCGTCTAATGGAGGGAGATGGTCTAGGAAAAGGCCAAAGTGATGGTCTAGGAAGAGGCTAAAGTGAGGGACCCTGTTATGAAAAAACAATTCAATAAATTAGCTAAAATGCAGTTTGTACATGTGCCAGGTTGGGGTACTACTCATGCTTTCCAGAATAAGCACTGTCTGGTGGTTGGAGACCTGATGCAAGGTGGCATGATGGAATTGTACTGTAGAGAACCACTAAAACGAAAGGGACAGACTTGAAAGAGAAATTCGATGTCCAATATAATTAGGAAAGTGGAAAGTCAAAAGTAAAGAGCTTTGCCAAGGTTTTCAAGCATGAGGTATCCCTGGCTGGGGAGGAGTGTATGAAATGGAATAATAACTGTATGCTTCTCTCTTAATGATGCCAAAAATACAAATGTATGTGCTATAATGAGGATACTGATCAAGGAGAATAATGCACAGTGATGGAGGTGGTGGTGGGTCTACTCAAGACAACAAAGGTAAAGAAGGCAGCTGGACTTTCAAGAATGAGCTTTGTGTGTGTAAAAGCCACATGTAGTGTTGCCACATGTAGTGTTGAGGGTTATGTGCCACCAGTGGAGGTGAGAAGTCAAGCATGAGGTACCAGAAGTTAAGGTGGTGGAAGTGACAACACAGTGATGCAGGTCTTTCAATCAGCCTCTTTCTTGGATGAGCAGTTTAATTCCTAAAATATGTTGGAACTTGTGGCCCTCTTCCATTATTTTCACCACCGAACTACATGAGAAATTTTGTAAACAAATACAAATGAATTTAGAAGTGCAGAAAAGTAATGCATGCATACATACATACAACTGCTCACATATATCGCAAATAGAACGTATTATATATAAATCAAACCCCCACCCCCCACCACCACCAGGTCGCAAATATCACAAGTTGAACATATATTAACATATATTAACATTTATTATATATATATATATATATATATAGTGACTCACCTGGCACTGTTTGAATGGCAAGTTGTGGAGCATTCGGGCAGTGGCATAGTTTCACTGTGGTTGGCTCACACTGTTCTAAATCAGATGTTGATGCGTCATTCATATCGACTGTGACATTCTCTGGGCATGGGCATGGACAAGGTCCGCAAGGCCCACAAGGTCCGCAGGGCCCACAAGGCCCGCAGGGTCCGCAGGGTCCGCAGGGTCCGCAGGGTCCGCAGGGTCCGCAAGGTCCGCAAGGCGAGCACTCCTTGGGCGCTACTTCAATTGAGTAAGTTTCACATGGTTTCGGTATCAGTTGTGATAACATGGTGGCCACCTTTGTTTGTTCCGCTGCTACCACAGCCTGTTGAGTCGCAACTACAGCCTGCTTGGCAGCTACTTTCGCTTGGTGTTTGGCTATCATAAACTTACAAGGCAGTTTGTGTATGCAGACACAATGGCTGTGACAATGACCATGACCGTGGCAGTGACCATGACTGAGACAGTGACCATGACTCAGGCAGTGACCATGAAAATGACAGTGACCATGGCCGTGGCAGTGACCGTGTCCGTGGCAGTGACCATGTCCGTGGTGGCAATGACCATGTCCGTGGTGGCAATGACCATGTCCGTGGCAGTGACCATAACCGTGACAGTGGCCATGATGTCCATGACAGTGATGATGGCATGGCTTATGGGTGTGCATAATAATAGAATCACATGTTACAGAATCACAACTCATGTTTCTGCTAGTTCATGCAAAACGTCAAAATAGATAGTAATTTTCTTCTGCAAGTTGACACAATCTGCTGGTAAAAAAAAAACAAAAACAAAAATAAAGGAAAAATGTTAGTGTACATACATTGTATACATGCATGTATATATGTATGCATGTATGCATACACACATAGGTTTATGCAAACCAATCACAAAAATAAATTTCTTTTATATACATCCAAAAAATTCCATATGTGAATGTGTGTGTCTGTGCGTATATATATATATATATATATATATATATATATATATATATATATATATTATATATTACTTTATATGTGGTTATACCTGCACCCAAGTTGAGAAATGTATATTATGTATCCTGTTCATATTAGTTCATATCAGATTTATTATGCAATAACAAATGTTAAGATATAAAGAATGGGGAAGCTGAAAATAAAAATGCTTTCATATTCCCTTACAAAAGGGACAAAAGATATTCCCACTGCGAGTATTTGCAAGGGATTCGGTAAAAAAAAAAAAAAGCTGTTCAGGCTCAGCGTTCTCAAACGCCTCAGTGCCATAAGTTGAAAAAGAAAAAAAATGAAGTTTTATTTGTCGACAAATAAGTAATTTCTCATCTCGTTCAGTTGCAGTGGTAGTAACTCTCCATTCCCACAACTAAACCGTCGCGTCCCATACGAGGCGTCTTGTTTTCTAGTTCAAGTGTAAAGAGAATCCATCGGGTTCCTATGTAAAAACGCCTATGTTAGCTTTCTTTCATTTATATACTCACGGGAGGGAATATCGTTTAATGTTACAATGGGGTTGCGTCTCACATGGAGCTTCTGTTTTAAACCCCAAGGGCAAAGAAAAGATCCACCGGGTTTCTTTCCAATCTGCCCCGGACAAACCCTGAACGGAGCATATTACTTTGCTTAGGACACGTTTAATAATTTGTAGCAATTCAGTAGATATAACAATCCCTAAAGACCCCTAAAATGGAAAGGCTTATCCTCTTTACTTCAGCTCCCGATGTAAAGTAATCGATGTTTGTCACTGATAGAAAAGAGACAACCAACAGTTCAGACAAATTACCCATGGCCACTCCATTCGTAGAGCTTTCCTGATTGGCACTTGTCATTATACCTGTGTGTGTGTGTGTGTGTGTGTGTGTGTGTGTGTGTGTGTGTGTGTGTGTGTGTGTGTGTGTGTGTGTGTGTGTGTACATGTGTGTGTGGTGTGCGTGTGTAGTATATATATACAGAGCCGGTCCTAGGGTAGCTGGCGTCCCGGGTGACTGCTCAAGTTGCCGGTACCTTGAGCCGGCTGAGCCAGCCCAGTAGACACACACTCACACACGTACGTACGTAGTACATACGTGTGTATGTATGTATGTATGTATGTATATGGGGCGGAGGTAAAGAATACGTGCACCACCCTAACACTATCCCCAACCATAACTAATCCTAAACACTAGCTGTACGTATTCTTTACTTTCGCCTGTATATTGTGTGGTCCCTGGATTTAGCAGCCTCAGTCAAACCGTCCAGCCATGCCAGCATGGAAAACGGACATTAAATGATGATGATTATATAGCAATAGTCTTATGTTACAAGACAACATTTGTTTCAGCACGAATTCACATCAAGGGTCTTGCAAATCAAACACAAAAACGAAATTTTTGTCCCTTATTGAAAAATTTTGTAATAAACTGAGGGATTATTTGTGTAAGATGAAGGCTAAGCAGGCCGAAAGTTTGAAGTCACTGTCAACATTATTCTTTAAAAGGATATTTTGTACTCTAATACGTTCTTAACGGAATACACTTCAACTAATTTATATATATATATATATATATATATATATATATATATATATATATATATATATATATATTTGTATATAATTCTATATAAAATATTTATACATGACTGTATAGTGTGTATGTTATGTTTTGTCATATATATATTGATAAATATATAAATGTTTATAGAGATTTCGTAATTTGTTCGTTGCTATTTCGATTCTGAGACGCGGC
>NC_142940.1:62782592-62787592 GCF_046866305.1 Octopus bimaculoides
TGTATATGATGAAAGGTGTTGTAAATATTTTATGGTTTCATATATATATATATATATGTATATATATATATATATATATATATATGTATATATGTATATATATATATATATATGTATATATATATATATATATATATATATATATATATATATATATATATATATATATATATATATATATATGTATATATATATATATATATATATGTATATATATATATATATATATATATATATAATGTATATGTTGTGGTTTAGGCTCAGTTGAGTCTTGGGAGGAGGACAGATCTACAACCAAAGACTTCCAGTATAACCATGTAACTTTATAACATAAATCTATATGAGGGTCGGATGGGAGCAACTCCAAAGGTTTGAAAACGGTCAGAAAAATTGTGACGTTTAATAGAATTAAGATGCTGATTAGAATGTTGCAGGAAAAGAATCGCAAGACGGATTCTTCAAGTTGAATGAACCGGAAGGAGACCAAGGGGTTGACCAAGAACAAGATGGTTGGCTAATATCCATACTCTTGGTTGGTCACAGTTGACTATCCAGCTGGGAAGTCCATTGATGGTTACTTCTGATAGGACGCTCTGGAGAAGGTGACTGAAGACTGTATCCCTACTGCCCTTCTAGGAATAGATAAAGATGTATCAGATGTGGCTGCGTGGTAAGAAATTGCTTCCCAACCACATGGTTCCGGGTTCAGTCCCACTACGGGAAACCTAAGGTAATCCCTAAAACCGGTCTTTTCCATTTTTAATATATACTGCTCTACAGCTTAGAATGTGCTTCTTCTTTCGGATTTATTTTTATTACGAACGATACACACACACACACACACACATACATACATACATATACAGAGTGTATGTGCAAAAATAGGTATACAGTAAGCAACACATCAATGTTATTATACTTAATTCATTAACATTATTAGCACATTAAATTAGTTAACCTCATTTTTGATATTCTCAGTGTCATTAATCATAATACATTTGTCATGACTATGATAATACTTTTATCATAACTTTTAATGTTTTGATAAAAACAAATGAGAATTGTATGTGTTTTCTTTTTCAGAACTGTATACCTGCTTTTGCTCCCCGTTGTATATGCAGTTATACATATACACGTTGTCCCTCTCTCAAATATGTATATACACATTAAATGATTATAAAGTTAGTGTTTATTGAAATATATTCCATTTAAAGATTCAATAGAATGTATTGACAGAATTTTATTCTTTATGAACGCTTGATTTCAAACTGACGACCGTTCTGGTCCAGGCTGCAGAGCTGATAACGCTAAGCAATGGAGTCGTAACTCCAACGTTATTTAAAAATATGATAATAATGAAATTATTGTGTATAATACTCAGGTGAACTACAACTCATCAAAGGTCTATGTATAGTGCATAGAATTACGTACAAAAGTCAGGAAAGGGAACAGCGTGCATTCTCCTCCTTTTCGCTGCCATTAATTTGTCAATGTTACTATGCTAGTTAAGGCGGTGAGCTGGCAGAATCGTTAGCACGTCGGGCAAAATGCTTAGCAGCATTTCGTCTGTCTTTGTGTTCTGAGTTCAAATTCCGCCGCGGTCGACTTCGCCTTCAGTCCTTTCGGAGTCGATAAATTAAGTACCAGTTGAACACTGGGGTCGATTAATCGACGCATCCCCCATCAAAATTGCTAATCTTGAGCTAAAAATTTGAAACCAATATTTCTATGCCAGTGTGGGAATACTTTATCTTGCTGGAAATAAAACTCACGGCAAGGGACTTGCCAGAGTATCGCTAAAAATAAAAAAAAATAAAAAACAGAAGGGTTCAATTAATCCTCTTGATAATAATCTGCACTTGACCGTAACACCTGGTAAATGACCAGGTATTCTTCCATGGTATGACCAGATTGATTTATTGAACCATGTTGCCCCATTTCAATGGGGTAGAATTAAACGTAGCCGTGTACAACTAAGAATGTTGAAAGAAGCAATGAAATTTATTTAATTTCAGTGGATTTATCTTAATTTCACGTTGTTTGGTTGGTACCGACTCTTGATGTTCTATCAACAGAGCTAAACATTATCCAACGTGCTTAACGATAAGATTTAAAGAATATTAATTATATCAACTTATCTCCCTTGAACTAATCAAGAGTTATTTCCCGTGTAGTTGGCAAGTAACGTTATCACTCGTTGAGCATTGTATGAAAAAGGCACACACACACGCACACACACACACACACACACACACACACACACACACACACACACACACACACATTCTCTCTCTCTCTCCTTCTCTCTCTCTCTCTCTCTCTCTCTCTCTCTCTCTCTCTCTCTCTCTCTCTCTCTCTCTCTCTCCAAAATAATACTGATCTTTATGGTTTTTCCAGTTTTGCAACTGAAATGTGCTTTCATCCTCTGTTGCTGTCTTTTGGCTTTCTTTGAATTAAAACGAATCCGAAAACGGAATTCGAAACGAAGCGTTTATGCAGACATACACGTGCACGGACGTGCGGACATGTGTACGCATGTCTATCTATCTATCTATCTATCTATCTATCTATCTATCTATCTATCTATCTATCTGTCTGTCTGTCTGTCTGTCTGTCTGTCTGTCTGTCTGTCTGTCTGTCTGCTTGTCTGTCTGTCTGTCTGTCTGTCTGCTAGTCTGTCTGTCTGTCTACTTATCTATCTATCTATAAACATAAGTCTCAAACGCTATACCACACACACACACACACACACACACACACACACACACACACACAGTCACACACATAATCGCATACAAACACACACATATGTATGTATGTACGCATGCATGCATGCATGCATGTATGTATGTATATGTGTACGTACGTACGTACGTATGTATGTATGTATGTATGTATGTATGTATGTATGTATGTGCTTATGTGCTTATATGCCATCTACAAACAGAATAGAATTGTAAAGGCTCAAAGAAAACGTGATCTACGCAAGTCCTGAGCCAACTCCTGGCCTTTAGTCACAGCTGACCACCACTGTCCGACTTGCGGCATGGCCACAATCGAACACACCATGTCTGGTCTTCTTCTTCTTCTTCTTCTTCTTCTTCTTCTTCTTCTTCTTCTTCTTCTTCTTCTTCTTCTTCTTCTTCTTCCATGTGAGATGTCCATGGTCATCGTCGATAAAGATGGACGAACTAATATTATGTGTGGATGCGTTGAAACACTTATAACAAAGTAAACTTGTATGAAAATAAATGCTGTATCGTTCAAACGACAATTTTCCCTATTTATAAATAGCGCAGAAATTGTGAAATAAATAGAAAACAGATCAAAATGAATAGCCACCATTGATAATATTGGAAAGTTGATTGAACACACAGAAAATTGGATTTGTGCCTAAACGAAGAGAAAATCATTATCCTCGTTGTTACTTTTGCTGCTGTTGCTGCTGCTGCTGCAGCTGACGAGGCTATAAATGTTGTTGCTGCACTTTTTGGCTTACACTATATTATGAAATCAAGGTCTGAAAATAATTCATCACGTGGTTATGGCTGAACGGAAGTTGTTCGGAATAACTGGAGCAATGAGGCTTTGTTTGTTCACGCTGCTGGGAAATGATCCAAATCCCTGCTGGCTTCATGCTTTTGATGTATCTTGATCATCGTTAGGCCTGAATAAGAGTATTTATATTAACAGGTGTGTATTTATACATACGCATGTTATTATACGCAGGCAAAATCAGAAACACTCATAAAATGAAATAAAATACTGAAGCGAATCAAACGTATTGCAATATTTGCCCATGTGCTAGTTTGTGGCTTTTGTATTACGTGACCGAAGCATTTGAAGCCATGGAAGGAATCCACTGAGGCTGGTAAATATGGTGGCAGCTGATGCTCTGATACGTTGTGCATTGTTTCACTCCGGATATGATTTGGAAGCCGCACAGATGAACGTGCAAAGTAGTTTAATCCGGGAACTTATGCTTGGCAAGTTCGAACCGAGCCATAACGCCGCGGAAGAAAGCAAAAACATTTGTTGTGCGAAAGGTGAAGTCGCAGTCGATCTCCATAGAGTAACTAGATGGTTCAAGAAGTTTCGCTTGGGCTGCAAAAACTTGGATGATGAAGCAAGGTCGGGTAGGCGTAAAACCGTGGATTCCGAGACCGTGCTCCAAGCCATAAAAGCAAATCCAGCGTGTAGAACTCGGAGTGTATCTGGCAAGCTCGGCATCTCACAGATGTATGCCATTGTGCAACAAAAATACCTGGCATTGGTTAACAGAAAGTGAGCGGTGAGATGGCAGAAACGTTAGCACGCTGGGCGAGATGCTTAGCGGTATTCCGTCTGCCGCTACGTTTTGAGTTCAAATTCCGCCGAGGTCGACTTTGTCTTTCATCCTTTCGGAATCGATAAATTAAGTACTAGTTACGCACTGGGGGTCGATGTAATCGACTTAATCCCTTTGTCTGTCCTTGTTTGTCCCCTCTATGTTTAGCCCCTTGTGGGCAATAAAGAAATAAGAAAGTGAGCTCTTTTGTAGCAAGACAACACAAGACCTCACACGGCTCAAACGACTCCGAATAAACTCCAGGAACTTGAGGCAATCAAACTAATGCCACACCCAGCGTATATTCCGGAGCTAGCCCCACCCCGGATTATTACTTGTTCCAATCCATGGTTCACTTTAAATTAGCCTTATTTCCGGTCTCGAAACCTGTTTTTTTTCTCCATTGGTGAGAAACTCGACAAAATAAACCTGAACGGCTCAAAAGTAGTCAGGCTAAACTACTTAAATAGAATTTCTGAGGAGAAATACTGATCACAGGTGCAAGCGTGGCTGTGTGGTAAGAAACTTGCTTCTCAACCTGATAATTCTGAGTTCAGGTCCGCTGCACTGCACCATGGGCAAATGTCTTCTACTAAAGACCAGTACGCAACTGGTACTTAACTTATCGACCTCGAAAGGATAAAAGGTAAAGTCGACCTCGGCGGAATTTGAA
>NC_142940.1:62792592-62800092 GCF_046866305.1 Octopus bimaculoides
GCATTTGAACCTTGACTAATTATTTAAGCCTGATATTTATTTAATCGATATAAACAAATATATTGACTTTTTCCCTAGCGGTGCAAACACACACACACACACACACGCACACACACACACACACGTGCACGCACGCACACACGCACACACGCACGCATATAAGGTTTATTATTTTAAAATAACTTCAAGGATAACAGACCCTTGATTGAGTGAAGTGCTTAATACGAAAAACAACTTTATTTTAAAACCATTTTTCACTGGAAATTCAAGTTTTGCATTGCGGGTTATTTAACTAGAAGCGATAGTTATAATTTCTTATTGAATAATCCGTTAACCGTAACTTGAACGCTCAGTCAAAACTCGTCGTGGCACTCCCTCGTTTACGATGACGAAGGTTGCAGTTGATCCGATCAACGGAACAGCCTGCTCGTGAAATTAACGTGCAAGTGGCTGAGCACTCCACAGACACGTGTACCCTTAACGTAGTTCTCGGGGATATTCAGCGTGACACAGAGTGTGACAAGGCTGGCTCTTTGAAATACAGGTACAATAGAAACAGGAAGATAGAGTGAGAGAAAGTTGTGGTGAAAAGAGTACAGCAAGGTTCGCCACCCCACCCCCTACTGGAGCCTCGTGGAGCTTTTAGATGTTTTCATTCAATAAACACTCACAACGCCCGGTCTGGGAATCGAAACCGCGATCCTACGACTGCGAGTCAACTGCTCGAACCACTGGGCCATTGCACCTCCACAAAAGGAGCACTCCGTCAGTTACGACGACGAGGGACCCGATACGATCGACGGAAATTAACGTGAAATTAGCGTGCTAGTGGCTGAGCACTCCACAGACACGTGTACCCTTAACGTAGTTCTCAGGGAGGTTCAGCGTGACACAGAATGTGACAAGGCCGGCCCTGTGAATCGTCTGGTAAAATTACACACACACACACACACACACACACACACACACACACACACACACACACACACACACACATCCCGATTTTGGCACAAGTAATTTTAAAGGGAAGGGGATAGTCAATACCATCAACCCCAGTGCTTGTATTTTGTCGGCCCCGGAAGGGAAAAAAGGCGAAGTTGATCTCGGTGGGTTATTAACTTAGAATTAAAGAATCAAAACAAATTCTACAAAGCGTTTATTGCGACGCTCTATCGATTCTGCCAAATCGTTTCCTAAATGTAAAGAAATGGAAGGCATTTAGTATAGCACTTAACCGTTTTCTGCGACTCATACATTCTTGTAGAACTAATATTTATTATAATGATTTTAATTAGAGGCACAAGGTGACATATTTTTTGATGAGGCACAATGTGATATGGATGTTGGTTGGTTAGTTGATAAAATGGTACCCGCTAATTATTCTATAGAAGCATGCAAGACAGAGTTGGTTTCGACAAGAATTAAACATTAATGAGCGTATATTGAAGCTCGATGCTCTAAATCAATACTTATGAAACTTATTTTTGGACTATGACCCGTTTTCTTTCACCAACACTTTTACCAGCGCTCCCTAGCAGCAATTCAACGCTTCCTGCATCATTTTTCATGTAGATGTACGTCACACCGGATACTAGTTTGAGACGGGTCACTACTTACCGCAGTACTATCCTTCCATATGCGTATACTCTAAGTGTGGATAGTCCACGTTACTCCGTAAGGAGGGTCATTTTTCCCGGCTTCCCTGACACACATATTCGTCCTTGGACGGGACGCCAGTCCATCACAGGATTACTAAATTTTACCAGCTGAGTCGAGTGGAGTAACGCGAAATAAAGTGTTTTGCTCAAGAATACAACGCATCGTCGGTGCAGGAATCGAAACCATAATCTTACGATTATGAGCCCAACACTACAACCACTGAGCCACGCGCCTTCATTGCATATACCATAAGTGGTACATATTCGGGTTTTTATTTACTCATTCATAATTCAAAGCTTATTATAATTTTAATTGTGAGGTCGACGAGTTGGCAGAGTTGTTAGCATATCGCAGAAAATGCTTACCAGTATTTCTTACGTCTCTTTACGTTCTGAGTTCAAATCCCACCGAGGTCAACCTTGCTTTTCTTCCTTTCGGAATCGATAAAATCAAGTAGCAGCCAAGTAGTGGGGTCGAGGTAATCAACTGATTTACCTTCTCTTAAAATTGCTGGCCTTGAAACAATTTCTGTTGCTGTGAATGTAGCTAACACACAGTTTAGTCATATTATATTTAACGATTCTTAAAAATAATAGAAGGAAAAAAAACTAAAAAAATGTACACGGTGCTCAGGCATGGCCGTAGTCAAATGACTGAAGCAAGTAAAAGAAAGAATAAAAGGAAGACGGAGTTATCGTTTCATATCTTCCCTTTGTTTCCCATACTCATACAAAGCTTCCGAGTGCCCAGTCCCCGAGGCGGTACCGTTCAATGCTTTAAAGGATTATTTTCATAAGGCCTGACATTGTGGTAAAGGATATACTCACTTTAATCCAACACCCACATTATATGGCTTGTAGCTACTATATTGATAGTGAAGGGACAAAATAAGAAATGCTGGTTACGGTTGGATTTGAACTTAGAACGTAATATTTACTATTTTCGTCAGTCTACTGCAGCTTATAGCATTTTCGTCTCCCAAGCGATTCTGCATCCTCCTCATCACTATTGCTTTCATTAATGATGGTTTCAAATTCCGGCAAAAAGCAAGCAGGGCAAGTACTGCCCACAGCCTTAGAAAAACCCTTTCAATTTAAATGTTTGAGTTGTATTAGATGGAGACAATTTTGTACTACCCACGCCACTCCCCCTCTCCAAACTTCCGCTTATATTTCAACATCTCTTAACTTTCGCTAGTCCTAGGGTGCTGGGCGTGTCCTGACAAGTGATTACATCAAACATACAGATAATAATAACGTTCCTTTCTACTATAGGCACAAGGCCTGAAATTTTGTAGGAGGGGAAAAGTCGATCATATCAAGCCCAGTATCCAAAAAGGATGAAAGGCAAGTTGACCTCAGCGGGATTTGAACTCAGAACGTAAGGATGGACGAAATACTGCTCAGCATTTTTCCCGGCGTGCCGACAATTCTGCCAGCTCGCTGTCTTAGATAACAACAACAACAACAACAACACTAACAACAACACTAACAACAACAATAATAATAATAATAATAATAATAATAATAATAATAATAATAATAATAATAATAATAATCCTTACTATTATAGGCACAAGGCCTGAAATTTGGGGGAGGGGGACTAGTCGATTACAGCGACCGAAGTGTTTCACTGGTTTTTAATCTATCGACCCCAAAAGGATAAAAGGATAAAGTCGACTTCGGCAGAATTTGAACTCAGAGCGTAAAGACTGAGGAAGTGCCTCGAAGCTTTTCGTCAGGCAAAATGACTTAAATTTGGAGGCGGGTGTTGTCGATTACATCCAGCCTAGGACGTTACTGGTACTTTCTTTTATCGGTGGGATAGAGTGCAAAGTTGACTTCGGCGGGAATGGATTCAGAATATAAGAACTCGAAAGAGATACGACAAAGTATATATTCGATGGCTCTTAGCGATATGGCGATTGCATAGTGATTTAATGATAGTCAGGGCGATGATGGAAATTTGAGCACGAAACAAGCAATAATTTTATTCAAGTTATTCAACCTAGTTGGATGAGACCTTATCGTACACACACACACACACACACACACACACACACACACACACACACACACACACACACACACACACACACACATACATACATACATACATACATACATACATATATATATATATATATATATACAGAGAGAGAGAGAGAGAGAGAGAGAGAGAGTGAGAGAAATAGAGATAGATAGATAAATAGATAAAGAGAAAGAAGAAGGGAGAGGAAGAGTAAGAGAAGAGAGAAAGGAAGAGAGAGAGAGAGAAGAGAGAGACAGAGACAAATGCATGTATATGAAATAGCATACGACATAAACTCTTGATTTAGTAAAATTATTTCCGTTACCAGAGGATGTTTCGTAATTACCAAATGGCAACTAAGAGCAACTCAACTTGACAAAGGGAGATAAACGCAATATATATATATGTATATAATACAAAGAAAATGGAGAGTGTGAAGACAAAAACCCAATTTATTTATATAATAGTCAATTTCATGTCTCCTACGCATGTTTCAATTTCTCACCTTCATTCATATTTTACAATTAAAATTGCATTATGAATTTAAAAAGTAAAAATCTCTTTAGGGCTAAATTGACAAATATTCATTTACATCCTAAAGGATGGAGAGTTCCTTACAGACTGAAATAGTAACATGTGTATGTGTGTGTGTGTGTGTGAGTGTGTGTGTGTGAGCATGTGTGTCTTTGGATTCCGTTCTAAAAATTGCTAGATGCGAAACTACTATATATGAAAACATGCTTATGTGCCGACGATGCTCAACTACCCAAACATAATATGTATTTATGAAAACATCATTCATATCCGAATTGTCTAACCCTGATGATGTTGTTCGTGTACAGCCTCACCAGATCCACTGTATCAGAGTGAACTCATCCGTTTGGGTGATTGCCAGTACATGCACATATAAGACATTCTTGGTAAATAGTTTTTGTCAACCCGTTCTGATTATTTAAATCCCATTCTAATTTGTTGTATATGTATATATAAAACAAAACTGAACAGAGGAGATTCTTTACAAAATATTAATTACATTTTCGTACGCGCATTTCATTAACAAAGAATGATTGTCAGTTGTATAATATAAACAATATAATCCAATTGCATTGTTAAATCTTCAGAGATGCGTATCTGGCATTCATATTTTACTGGATTACTGGCATGTTGCCATCACTGATCGTATAATTTGATTTTAAATCACACTTTCTATCCCCCACACGCACGCACACACAGAGACACACACACACCTGTTTGCTTACGTATATTCTTACCCATGCCGATTAACAACTATAAACCCACACCAACAACGCACACATTCTAACACCCAAATACTCTCTCTCTCTCTCTCTCTCTCTCTCTCTCTCTCTCTCTCTCTATATATATATATATATATATATATATATATACGACGGGCTTCTTTCAGTTTCCGTCTATCAAATCCACTCACAAAGCTTTGGTCGGACCGAAACTACAGTAGAAGACACTTGCCCAAAGTGCCACGCAGTGGGATTGAACCTACAACCATGTGGTTGGGAGACATATGGAAGCATGTAGATATTGTGTGCATTGTGAATGTGGATTCGAGTGCCACCAGCTTTGTTGTTTTGTTATTCATTTGAAATAGTTTTTGTAGTCTGTATTCATTTTAGTTTCTTTATCTTTCTTTCTTTCTCACTTTTCAGGAAATTTTTCTTTTTTATATTTTCTTTTTAAATGCAAGCTTTTCCATTCTAATTTCGGAAAATAAAACGTTTTTAAAGTCTGTCTGGTTTGCTCTGCCAAAGGCGAAGTCCATATCCAGAATGTTTGTCATATGTTTTGTGATACAAACAAAGGAATTATACACATATATCCGCGCAAATAATCATGCGTATATATATATATATATATATATATATATATATATATATATATATATATATATATTTATGCGTGTGTGTATGCATATATACATGTATATATATATATATATATATATTTGTGTATTTACGTGAGTACATACGTACACACACACTTAACACACAGATATATAAAAACAAAAGAATGGAAAATTATATATTATTTAATCACTTACGGACGTTTCTCATAGATTCGCAAAGTACAAAACTCTGCGATGCAGCAAAAATGCATATAAATAGATCCCGTATCTGATCGAATAAGATTCTACAGAAATAGCGAAATTTAACACAGCCTGCCCTCATCAAAGCTATATCACACTGTTTGGAACAGAGAACATTTCAAAGAGCGGTATTACTAACAATATTCGACCAGTGTAAAGTGTAAGGTGTAAAGAGGTATTTCAGTAGATCAGCATAGGAACTGTATGTATCGGATCGCGATAACATTGTAATATACTTAGTTTCGTCAAACTCACTCGGCAACTTGACGAATGCGTATGGAAACATTTCTACCGCATTTAAACTGACCAATTAGAATACATAGGGGAGGCATGGAGAACCAAGCAGTTCAATATATATATTATTATTTAAGTTACATTGGAAGTGTCATATGATCAGTATAAATTCTAAATATAAACTAAGACAAACAAGTTGAGTTAGCGAGAATTCTAAGAGAAAGTATATTATTCACCGCGGAAGATATTTTATTTAGAAAAAAAAAAATGTTTTCTTAAAATATAGGCATTTAAAGATTAAAATAATTCTAATACGATTAACATAATCTATGATAAATATTAAATGAAAATAAAACATAAAAATAAACTAACAATAAATTAAAAATAAATAATCTAATCTCTCTCTCCCTCTCTCTTTATATATATATATATATATATATATATATATATATATATATATATATATGAATGTATGTATGTATGTATATATGTATGTACGTCCGTGTGTGTGTGTATATATATATATATATATATATATATATATATATGATATATATACTTATATATACGCTGATATGCGACAATATATATATATATATGTATATATATAATTACCACGTGATCGTAGCTGCCAATTGAGGGGCAAACTCGCCGAAGCTATCTTGAATTGCTCTCAAAGCTCCTACACTGCTCCTAGCACCAGATGAAAATGATGTGTTCCTTGCGCATAAGTTATTCAGAGCAGAGTCAAACTATTATATATATATATATATATATATATATATATATATATATATATATATATATATATATATATATATATATATATATATATATATATATATATATATATATATATGATAATTAATATTGACAGCGGTATGCAATGTGGTACCAAAAAGGAAAACTATAATTGTCATTAAATATGACTTAGGGTGTCAGAACAGCTACATTGCTAGAAATAAGAGCTAGACTGTTCTAATGCTGTAGCAAAAGCACACACACACACACACACACTAACACATATGGACTCTCTCGTCGTGAGACGACGTATGAGGGTTCTGCACTTCTTTGCTGATCAGTCACATATGATTTTTTTCATAATCATCAAATGTTTGTGTTGCACATAAGCTCACTCTCTCCATCAAACTGACATTACCTGTACAGGTGCACCATATGCCACATGTCAGATGACCAAATAATCGTGGAGCAACGTGAAACGAACTGTTTTGCTCAAGAACTCAACGTAACACCTGATCTGGGAATCGAAACTACAACCTGGCAATCGTGAATGCAGCATGCTGACCAGTAAGCCATGTATGTTGCTTTCTACTAACAAGTTCCCCTTATAGCATCTGTTTAGGGATCATGCTATCATTCATTCTAACAAGGTGTCCAATCCAACGTAACCGGCGTTTGTGCACCATCGCCTTAATACTCAGCATATCGGCTTTCCT
>NC_142940.1:62812592-62817592 GCF_046866305.1 Octopus bimaculoides
ATATATATATATATATATATATATATATATATATATATATATATATATATATATATATATATATATATAATATATATATTCATACACGTGTGTATCATAATAGTAACTTCGCCCGTAATTTATGTGTATTTCACTGTTTCCTGTATATATTGCGATTTGCCATCCTGAGCTATTGAAAATTGAGTATTCATTCAAACGCATAACCAGCTCTGTATTCAAACCTCAGATGACGACATCATCTATCTGCAGATGATGATGTCACTTGCTGAGACTGTACGATCTTATTCGATTACAGAACGCCGAGGCGTAAACGTACACAAATACACACACGAACGGAGACGAACACATATATAAACGTACATTAAAATGTTCAGCATATTTTAGTTTCGAATTTAAGCTAGATGTGCTGATCTACAAAGTAATAGCAATAGAATAATCCGAACAGCACCACCTCCTCCAAAAAACCCTTACCATGTTCGTTTGTCAGTTTTTTAAAAAAAGATTTTATGCATCTTCTTGTACATTGAATATGAAAATTACCATTCTTCTCAAATGTACGCATTGTGTATATTGTCGCTTTCAGAGAATTTCTATTTCAGAGAATTTCTATTTCAGAGAATTTCCATGTCAGCCTCCGATTTTCAACCCTCTCCACGTCATATTCCTATATCTGTTGCATTTATATCAAACTTAAAATCAAGGTTTTTTTATCATCATTATTTCCACTTCTCGGAGCTCTTCATTTCATTTGTTCCGGTTAATTGTGTAAGAACGGACAACCTGTTGTCATATATTATTATTATTATTATTATTATTATTATTATTATTATTATTATTATTATTATTATTATTATTATTATTATTATTATCATCATTGTTGTTGTTGTTATTATTATTAGCCTTTGCTTTAATTTGTATGAGCTGCACGTGTATGTGTACTCTCTTTCCTCTCCCGCTTTGCTTGTGAGGGAGGTATGGCGTTATTCAGACCTTCTTAATATGACGCCTTTTCTGTCCCCTGCTGTTTTATGTGACATGCGAAATTGTTGACTATTTGCATATCAGGGGAAAATGTGTATATATTTGCAGCTGTAACATCGATTCTTATACTTACTGCGGAACACTGATGAGGTGAAGTGCATGATAGCATAATGTTTCTACTAGTGCTATGTAATCGTTTTGGCATATCGATGAAATGAGTGTATGTACTATAAAGCATTGAATATCGCACACGTTTTTCTGCTTATTGTTATTAATTTTTATTATTTGGCTCATATTCCGCTCACTAGCATAACTCAAAGTTGATGACCCACCTTGTGCAATAATGGTAGAGTGTGGAACACATTACTAAGCCTGATTCGAAACTTTACTGTGCCTCATTTTAGACACATACATGCGCACACCCACACCCACACCCACACTTTTATATGTATGTTTGAGGAGAAAGAATGAAACGCAAGTGAAATCAACTTGGCAGTAAAAAGAAAAAAAAATAGGTAGCTAAAACTGAAATTGTATGTAAAGAGTATTTTTCAAAATAGCAAATAGCTAATCTATACTGCAGCATTTCCTAATCGTTTTAAATCTATAATAACGGTGTTTGAGAAAAACAAATTATGTTCGCTGGTATTTCAATCCAAGTTAACTGATTCCAATAAAGAGACTGATGATGTTAATTATCTAATTTTAATTTTCCCATGGAACAAATGATGTAATCTATGCACAGCTCTCCGTGACTAAAACGTAGGTAAAATGTCTATTCTGGAAATACAGCATACACTCATACGTTCGTGTATACGCTTAGTAATATAATAATCTTTACAGTCCAGGAATTACATTAGCGTCTCAAGGGCCAAGATTTTTGCATCAGTGCATTTATTAGACTGAAGAAAGATTTGAAAATTTTGAATAAGATATAGAATAAAAAAAAAATCTTTCGGAAAAGAGTGATAATATACCGCGTAGTAACAGAAAAACTTAAATTTATTTACAGTCAGTAAAATATATACACACATACATATATACTTGCATACACATCATATATATGTATATGAAATGTATATAGACATAGATATACACACACATGTGAATACATATTAGACTTAATATGATTAATAAATAAGCACTTAGTCTCACTTTTAAAACAGTTACCTGCCCCTTGCAATTACTTTAAGACTATAAATATAAGGTAGGCGCATTAACGCAACTACGAGTAAACTAAGTGATATTGACTTCAAATTTGGGCACGAGGCAGCAATTTCGAGGGGAGGGGCTGTGTCGATGAAATCAACCCAGTACTCAACTGGTACTTATTTTATCGATCCCAAAAGGATGAATGGCAAAGTCGACCTCGGCGGAATTTGAACTCTGAACATAATTATACCTAGGCAGAGTTAGTCCTAATAATATCAGATAAGAAGGTTATATGGTAAAATCCACCATTTAGTTTGAATGGCTTAGTTAATTTTACCCGGGACAAAAAAATTTTACCCGGGACAAAACAGTAGACTGTAATACGTGAATATATATAAATGTATATATGTGTGTGTGTGTGTGTGTGTGTGTGTGTGTGTGTGTGTGTGTGTGTGTGCGTGTCTGCGTATTTGTGTGTATATGTGTGTATGTATATACATGTATGTGTAGGTAGATGGGTATATATGAATATACACAAACATACAGTAAGTCATGTATACATGCAATTAAGTTTCGAAGATACAAGAGTTTTTTGCATTTCATCTCCATTTCTACTTAACTTTTATTTTTTTTACGCGCTGTACTAACTATATTTTTGAATTTTGCATTTTCCTTAATCTGCAATGTTTGTTCTTCGTCCTTTTTTAAGTGTTAACAATCAAAAGCTATGCATATAGAAGTCCTTTAAGAAGGATGGCTCATAGCGAACCTACAAAGTTTTCTCCAACATGTAAAATTATCTCATCTACATAGACGTACACACACACACACACACACACACGCACACACCCACACACACACCCACACACCCACACACACACACAAACACGCGCGCACATGTATATACACTTTATCTCTTACCTTTTACAGATACTAGAATATTGTACATACACAATGGGGTGTCTCTATCTAAAGTTACAAGTTAAAATCTACTCTTTGTCAAAATATTGACCAGAAAATCTGTCATCTTAAAAGACCAGACAAATCTATGCTTACTTAAAAAAGAAAACAAAAGGTTTTATCAATCTATATTAACATGTTTTCTTTCTTCCTTTCCAATATGGCAATTGAAAAAAATTGATTCTATTACTGGGAATCGATAACTGGCTGCGATTCACCGTTTCGCACATCCATTCATGGTTGCATCAATATCGCACACAAATCCCAATCTATTCCAATGCCTGAATGTGTTAAGCACTTTCAGTATTCATTAAAGCAGATACTTAAAAACAACGTTTATTGCATTATTATCTTTTAAAAGTAAGTTTACTAAAATATCTTTTATTGTATATTATTTAACATGAAAGTAAAGCAAAGCCAGTCAAACAATCTCCCTTCCCTCTTTTGAGCAACAGATATTATCTACGCCCCTACGGGAAAAATGGTGATTTTCTAAGAATAGCCAACGAAATCTACTGCAACCAGCCATTCTGTTTCATGGCTTATTTCCACGGAGCGACGCGTTCATCCTAATTCGACTTGAGAAAACGGCAGTTTGGAGACCGAGAATACGGGAAAGTTCAAGTGCAAGCGTCACAATAATTGTTATTTACTTATTTCTACACTTCTAAGGTTGACATCACCCAGGTTTATGGCCGAAGCGCTACTTTAGCACTGGAGAATATGTTACAATAGATAACGGATTAGGTGAATAAAGGACGTCCTATTAAACCACCTACCCGAAATACTGTGCCGTTGAGCAGAAGGACTAGCGTCATAAAACAAGCAACTGTAACCTTTTCACCCAGTAAAAGACAAAAAACAAACGGGATAGAAGCGACTGTATTAACGAGAGGAAACCTAAGAGTCGTTGGATACGTCATCAGCTGTGGTCCTGAACAAACTGCAGAAAGTCTCTAAAACGGTATGCCATGATATTTTCCTTAAGAGAACTTCGAAAACTGTAGAGTTCAAAGACAGCTACTGTGCCTTTTTTCATCAACCTCATGAAGGCCTTCGAAAAGAGACAGTTTACAGAGATAATCCTTCCCAGAACTAGTTGTCATCCGAGGTTCCCTGGGATAAGTGAGTCATTACATACAGCCATGAAGAGTTCTGTTCAGTTTTACGATTTTTTTTTCAGAATACGTTAACATCCGCAGCGCTGGGAAGCAGAGGGGTGTGTCTATTTCGACCTACTTCTGCATCATATTCATCATTATGCCGTAACACCCTTGCAGAACGTCAGCTGAAGTTATCTACTGCACACAAGATCGAGTGGGATGTTGCCTATTTTGTACTGCTAGAGAACGAAAGACAATGTATATGAAGTAATCGCCAGTCATATTGTTTACAAACGATAAGACACTGGTAACGCCCTCAGAGGCATAACTGCAATGCCTTACTAACAATTTCAGGAGGGTTTGTCAGAACTTCTGTTTTACTCTTAGCTCGAAGAAGACTAATGTGTTGGGCAAAGATGTTGATCCCTCTCTGGCTGTTAGCATTAACAATTGAGAGCTACATGTTCTCTTATCTTGGCTCAGCCATCACAAACAGTTTCTTTGTGATTAACAGGCAGATCTAACGAGTAGACTCAACATTCGTTAGATTGACAATGAGAGTATGGGAGAACAGCAGGCCAATGTCACACACCAGGCTTGCAGTCTGCGGTGTCTGTACCCTCAGTACACGACTTTACGACAATGAGAGCTGGGTCTCTATACCGGACAAGAGTGGTATCTCAACGCCTTCCACCATCACAGCCTGAGACATATCCTAGTTATCAAATAATAATAATAATAATAATAATAATAATAATAATAATAATAATAATAATAATAATAATAATAATAGCAAAACATATT
>NC_142940.1:62820092-62825092 GCF_046866305.1 Octopus bimaculoides
ATTATTAATAATAATAATAATAATAATAATAATAATAATAATAATAATAATAATAAATAATAAGGATGATTAATCACAACAACATTAGTGGTATTAAACAAAAAGCTGAATGAAATATATCTGAATTAAAACAACTTAATAGAAAAAATGAGGAACATAAGAATATTTTTTAAAAAAACAACATATATGAAAGAAATTGGTTTTAGATCGTAGAGCAACTGTTTTTGTTTTTTCTTCGTTTTGAAACCTCGATTTAGAAAAGAAAAAGAAGGAATAAATAATGAGAATCAATAAAAAAAATAACAGTAACAGTAACAAACAATATGAGAAGAATCAATAAGGTAATATTTGTCGTCTGCAATGTTCAATAGGTTTTTGAGTTAACTTGCGTGTAGGTTTTTTTTTTGTCTGTTTTCATCCCGGAATCGGAGCTGGAACAACAGAGTGAGGGAATCTTACTATTGTATTTATCGAAAGACACACGTGATGAACCTCGGATTGCTGTGATTGGTCAATAAATGTACCTGAAAGCAACCGGAACTTTTGAATCTCTGCTTTGTTCTTTTTCAGTGATACATTCTCTCTCTTCTTAGGATTAGCCAGAATTTCAACTGACGTCAGCCTCTCGAAAGAAAAAACAAAACAAACTTTACAAATTAACAACAAAAAAAAAAAAATGGAAAAATGGAAGTTAGAGAAAAAGAGACAGAAAACAAGTTTTCCCTTTGTATAATAGTTAAATATGTATATATATATATATATATATATATATATATATATGGCAAATTTTAACTCCACCTCGTGGTTTTTCCGATATTTGTTTCGTAATAGTTGCCGTTTTTTTTTTTTCAATCAAATATTCAGTGTTGGTAAATCCCTTTAAGGAAGCGAACAAAATTTTTTCCAGATAAAAAAACCCAGGAAAATGAATAAAAAGTTATAGAGAGATATTCCAACAATATCACAGCAATTTAACACAAATGTTTGGTTCTGTAAGATGACTGCTGTTGTTTAAAATAGAGATTCAATTGGTAAAAACAGCAAAAACAAATGAGAAAGAGAGAGAGAGAAAAGAAACGCGGAGATGTTAGCACAATATTGCGTTGTCCGTCCTATTTTTGCTATCCTTCCACCTCCTACTTGTTGTTGGGTATTTGTTAATTGTGTTAAAAGTCAGTCATTGTTAGCTTCAGCTTTATCTCTCTCAGCATTTTTTAGAAATGTTTCTTGTCACTCGGTTCACTTTTGTGAATAGAACACCCAATAGAGCGTAATAAACGTGAAAAAGCACGATGGGAATGCTACTCGAGATATAACATCGATTCGTTTAGCTTTTAATTTAGATTTAGGTTCCGAGGTTCGAACATCAACGGGGACACCGTCGCTGGTACCGTTACTCCAAGTGATCTGTTCGAAGAAAAACAAAAAGAGAGAAGAAAATAGAAAAAAGAAAAATCCTCAAATCAAAAAAAAAAAAACCAGTAAAATACAACGAAAGAAATACCGTAACACAATCTCGTATGGAACTTGACTGAATTGCTACTTGGTAATTGTGCCACATCATTTAAAGGCAGAAATAATTTTCATAGATCAAGAATTTATGCTGTATGATAATTGATATAACTGTATTTGTTAATGTTGCTCATGCTAGGAGGTTACGTTGAGTTATTTCCCTTAGATAATTTTTGTAAGATTTATGCAAATTATTTTGGCCATTAGCGTGTTTTACCATCTTTGTATAAGTCCCAAGTCCCCTGGTTGCTGGAGATGAGTCGGACAATTGCTGTGTTGACGAACGATTTTGAGCCAGATGCACGTGTCCACGATGCCATCTAATCTCCAGACCATTATCTCCGACCATTTGGTTTATTACTCATTACTTTTCTAACTACTATCTTCAATACGGCCACTAACATAAGGCATGAATGTTATACTGTTACATTTCATCTTTTGATGAAGTGCTCAACAGGATAAACCATTGTATTCGGTCGAACCGACACACTCACGTAGATACTTGCATCTAAACACAGCGAGCACATAAACACATACATAACAATGCACATACACGCATTTATGCATAGGCGTGTGTGCGTGCGTATATGGCTGTGTATATGAACGCATGTTTGTGCCCATACACAAACCTATACATCATCCATTCATAGGCACATGTCCATGTTTGTATAAGAGGGAACTCATTTACAACACTGAAACCAACTAACATCAAAGTAAGCAGTGTACCAGCATACCATCTGAAACCGACTAAATGGTATTGATATGACAGCTAACTCCATTAAAACTCTTGCATCTAGTGGCGCTGAGTTATCAGCTCAAATATTTTAAGTAGTAAATATCTGGAAAGGAAATACTCACTGATTTCGATTTGATAAAACTTCCCTTTGTTTCCTTAGAAGGTGCAAGTTTTATCATAATCCGTTTTACTTCTCGTCTCGAGTAGATGCTGACCAAAGCGTACTCTAGTAATGCCGCGAATACGAATACCAAACACGATACTGTCCACACATCGATGGCTTTGATGTAACTTACTGGAGGAAGAGATATGGCTGTGCTCTGACGTTGCGTGATCATTGTTAGAACGGTTGTACTACCCAGTGCTATTCTGGCGGGAACAGCATCAATTGGTAACCAGAAGGATACCCAAGAAATGACAACAATCAAAGTGCTAGGGATAAATACGTGGAGTAGGAAGAATTCAAACTTCCGATTAAGGTAAATGTCGGCTTGGATGCAGGTAAAATTGTTTTCTGTAGAGAGAAGAAATAGAAGAAGAAAAGAGCGTAGTTAAGTGTGTGTATAGGAAATAGATATCTCTAAGCATTTTGAGTATGTGTGGTCGTGTATATATGTTTATATGTAGCTACATATATTCATAAACACATTAGTATCTCAGTGTGTATGTTTATGTATGTATCACATGTAACTGCATTTTATATTGTATTAATGCTTGACTTGGCAAGTTTATGTGTATTTTTATCTTTTCATATGCAAGTGTATAGACGATTAATTATATATAATTATACATCCTGTCTGCATATATAATATATATTTCATACATGTTTGTGCAGGTGTATACGCAGGGTGCAGTGAAAAAACATGTGTATGTGTAAATATACATTAAATTATTCACATACGTGTGTATATACATACAAACACCCATTTTGCAAATTTATATCGATACGAGCACATCTTCGTACGGAAAAGAAAAGAGATTATACTGACAAGTTTCATCAACCACTCATCAAGGGAGAAGAAATTACAGAAAACTCACATTTAAATCGAACACAAACTAGAAGTTACTTGTAATGGCAAAATTAATTTGCGTACTGTACCTTCTTCGGCGGCATTATTAAATCATTAATATATGCTTTTCCCCAGTTTAGCGTGTATTAGAAAATCTAAGCTAAGTTTTAAGTAGTTAAATATAAAAACATATACGAAGAGTTGTTTTTGTCTCGGCATGCAAAAAATACAGGCGATTGTCTTGGCTTGTTTCATGGCATGTGGACCCCTCGTCAGAGGATAGGTACACTCAGATTCTGCTATATCAACGAAATTAGCATTTAGCAAATCGCTATTTAGATCAGACACGAGCCAGAGTTTAAACGCGAAAGCTAAAATTAATTTCAAACTTTGCGTTTGCCGAAGGCATGATTAAATAATTAATAAGTAAAGTTCCATAGCGAAAGGCTTTAAAACTATATTGGCTTCATCATAGAATTTCCAGTTGAGATCCCGTTGTTCATAATTATTAATCAACCACGACATTGATACAGTGTATCCAAATAAACTAGTCATTACAGGCAAGTTCCAGTTTGTATTTGATTTAAATAGCGATTCGTTATAAACGTTCTCTGTGCACTAAGAGATAAGGAGATACTTGCTGACAGCCGCATGTAATGTCATTACAGCAACGTTTGGTTTGTGTTTCATTTAAATAGCGACCTCTTCTTGGGTAGGAAACGGAAAAGATACTTGTTCTCTGTTAAGATATTACTATCAAACCCCAGAGTCGTTTAGTATTAATGGTACTTCTTATGTCAGGATTACAGATACATTTGATAAACTCATACCTTCAAATTCTCCAGTGCAGTCTTTATTTTGGATGTTTCCGATTTCGAACTGGGCCATTTCCATTTCCTGGTTGTATGTTATGGCGTTACCTTTTTCCCAGCGGAAGACTACATTGTCTGGAGTGTAGACAACTGAAAGTACAAGAAGACATTGCAATGTGAAATAAGATCTCTGTATTTTTGCCGCAAATATAAATTTCCTAAGAAATTCATGCCGTGTCTCTTTCCATGCGCGCACACACATATTTTCTCTGCCATGGTCTCTGTTGGCACTTGTGTGGTGTGGTGAGACGATCACACTCTACACACTTTAATTTCAAGCACTGCTTCAAACAACGGGAGTAAGAGACTTTGGGTTCAGTCCCACTACGTGGCACTTTGAGCAAGTGTCTTCTACTCTAGCCTCAGGCCGACCAAAACCTTGTGAGTGGATTTGGCAGACGTCGTATTTATATATATATATATATATATGAGTGTGTGTGTGTGTGTGTGTGTTTGTCTCCCCGCCATCGCTTGAAAACCGATGTTAGTATGTTAGAGGTTCGGCAAAAGATGCCGAAAGAATAAGCACTAGGCTTACAAAGAATTTGTCCTGGGGTCGATTTCACTGACTAAAGGCGGTGCTCCAGCCTGGCCGCAGCCAAATGACTGAAACAAGTAAAAGAATAAAAGAATAAAAAGAATATATAGAATTCTGAAAACTAGCATTGAGTACGCTTTAGATTTAAGATTAGTTTAAATTCGTATCGAATCACTCTTAAATGTAACAGCTGAATCATGAATAACCGCCAGGTATTTATTTTTTCACCAAGAACATGCCAACAGAAATATTTTAACAAATGGTTAACGCACAGCACAGAAGACTTCGTTAAAAGGATGCGCTGTTTGAGGAGACGTTCTTTTTCAACAAGG
>NC_142940.1:62830092-62872592 GCF_046866305.1 Octopus bimaculoides
TATATATATATATATATATATATATATATATATATATATATATATATATATATATACACACACACATATTATATATAATTATATTTATATACATACATACATACATACATACATACATACATTCATACATATATATATATATATATATATATATATATACATATATATATACATACATATATATATATATATATATATATATATATATATATATATATATATATATATATATATATATATATATATGTTTGTGTGTTAAAAAGCTATTAACTGTTGCTCGCAATAAATTTGTTTTTGTGTGCAGACGAATTGATAATTCGGTCAGGTCCTCTGACTTCCGATATTAAACCAGGGTTACATCACAAAGAATTTTAAATGTAACTCTTGATATTAGCTCAGTTTTAAAGGTTTTTCGTGTCAAAACTGGGAAAGCGCTTCACTAAGTGCTTTGCAATATTTAGCCACGTCACTCGGCATTTTGCCCAACGCATCCGAAACTGCAAGTGTCGACTTTGTTTTTCATTCCTTTGCCGTCAATATAATATATTGTACAAGTAACATACGTTTTAGGTGTTGATTCATTAAATACAGGTCTCCCCTATAAATCTTAGGTTTCGTACCGATTTAAACAAACAATATTTTCTCTAGTATAAAGAACGGATTTTGAGGAAGTCCGTTCCAAATCAGATCATTACCTGTTACAAATATATAAAACACACATCCTATTCCTTCGTGAGTAAAAAATGTTTTAACCTTTACCCGCAGCTCATCCCTGCAGGTTAGACTTTGCGTTTAATTTAAATTTCAAAGGTTGGTATCTGCGCACATGAACATTGTAGATTCCATTCTCCCTGTCACTTACCTAGCAACTAACACTTCAATTTATTGTGGCTTAAACTCCCTTGCATCCATTTCTCCAAATACATCTTCTACCAGTCTCCGAACAGAACACTTCCTACAACCAACAACTCCCAATATCTCTTCCTATATCTATGTCACTTCTCTCAAGTAACCGCCTTCGGTGACGTCAACGCTTACAACTCTACTTGTCGCTCTCACTCCTCCCATATCGATATTGTTGGTGCAGAAAATGAAACTTTTGTTGTCCTCAACTCTCTACATCAACCAAATTTATTTCTTACTCGCATCTCCGATCGACTCGACTCTTTCCTGCTCTGAGACCAAGCCTCTACCGAGCCATCCCCGTGTCTGCACCAAGCGAACCGTACAACAATTACCTTGTCGTGTCCACCAACCACACATCCTCATGGACTCTGTGACATTTCAGATGAACTGTCTGGTCTGCGAAGGTCATAGACACAGTCATGTTCCTGCAGACCAAACCAATGAAAACAAGCAAACAAACAAACAACAACAACAACGATCTGAGACTGGGAAACAATAACGACAACAGCAACGACAATAACAAGTATAAGCTGCATATTTCCATGGCTCTTATTAAGTCCGCTTTTACGTAATGGCAATAAGCAATTACAACGAATAAAATAAGATTCAAACCAGACATGGGAACGCTTCTGTTGTGGATGGGTGAATGGGAGGCGAGAGCAAGCCACAAGTGAAGGGCAAGTCCAAGTTGATAGCTAACTATACCGTACTCCAAGTACTCGTACAATACTCATACAGTACAAGGTTTGAATTGCACCTATTCGGGGAACAGAGGAACACAGCTGGTGAGTGACAAGGGCTGAGTACTGGGTTAGTACTCTGGACCTGAGTACTTTGTACTCAATTCATACAAAGGGAATTGAATATGTGTCACATAAATCATGAACAAATGGCTTAAAGCAAGCTATTTTCCGTGTTGCAAACCACTGTTTATTCTCTTCAATGTAATATTTCTATATATAAAAAGAAAAAGGAAGTAAACATTTCCTTTTTGTCAGCAGCCATTGCCAAAAGCGGGGTAACCAGTGACAATTAACGGATATTAATCAATGAACTAATTATTTATTTAATTAATCAACGCCGTTAGCCGATTACATAATTTGTCAATTTCGATAAACTGAAATTGCCATTCAGAATACAGAATTACAATCCTATTCCGCATGATTTCCAAATTTTTTCCCTGTTGTTTGTTGTAGCAATTGTCTGAATTGGAAAGTAGAATTGGATGCATTGTCTTGTAACCAATGAAAATGAAGTGGCATGAGAATCGAAATATCAATAACAGACTAATCGTTTGGTATCTGATTGTGTTGAAATGGTTGTAGTTATTATTATGGAAATAGTCAGGAATTAAATCTTATCTACATTGCTTGCCTAAAACTGGAACAGGAACATCTACCGTTATTTGGTCTGTCGCAATAACAGCTAAATTCCTTCAAGTGACATCCTACTGTTTCAAAAACGAAAAAGGAACATAGAGTAATGTAGTCCTAGATATACTATTTCTTAAGAAGAAGAGACGGTCACGGTTTGAACGCTTTCGATGAAGATTGCTCAATCAGAGCTGATTTAGGACTAAACAATGTTGTCAGCAAGAAACAAATATATTTAATATTATTGGTACGAGTATAGTATCAACGAGTAAGTTCTGGGTACAACTTGGCTTGGTTATATAAAGAGTTAGACTAAAAACATAGTTGATGCGGAGACGTTTAATTTCTAAGGTTTTGTAAGGAAATAAAATACAACCATAACTAACTCTTTAATTATTGCTCGGTTACCGACGGATGGACAACACTCACTATTTGGACCAAGCTGGATGTTTATAGTATAAAACAACTAAAAAAAAAAAAAAGAAAAGGAAACGAGAAAATAAAAGAAAAAGGAAAGAAAATCTTCCGAAGTTCCAAATCATCTCTAGGCATCTGTATCCAGCTTCGGCTTCATTAAATAGTTGAGGAATAAATGGACAAATAGTTGGACAGTGTGTTTATTGCAGCCATCATTAACTGATCACCATTAACTTGGCGGACTGAGAGGCGTAAAAATGAACGAATCTGTTCAGAGGTATAACAGAATGCCTGAAGTATAACGGAATGCCTGAAGTAAATTTGCACCCAAGTTTTATGAAATTGTAAACCAGGACTAAGCAGCGGGACATGAACTTGGAATAATGTGATTGTGAAGCAAACCTTTTACCACACAGCCATGTCTGAACCTATGGTGGGGAGACCGATAAATATATAAGATAAAAAGGAAGACTTTACTAACATTTTTTTTTACTAAGAAGTGAATATTGGGAACGATATAAGGAACCCCTAAGTAAGGAGATTTGGCAGTTATTTCTGGCATGTAAACCGTCACTTTACCTGCAAGGAATAACTGTCAAATACCCACAAAATCTCACACTAGCGGCTTAAACACAATAAAAATGAGATACTGTAGGAAAAAGAATAAAAATTCTGTTGTTAGGACACATTACATAATTTAATCTTAGATATACTATGCAAAGACGAAGTAGAACTGTTTGTTGGAATGCCATGGAACTAAACGATAAAAGCGGTCCTTAGATAAAACATGCGTTAGACTAAACAACAACTATTTTTGTTGTTGCATCGGATACTACTACTACTACTACTACTACTACTACTACTACTACTACTACTACTACTACCACTACTACTACTACTACACACACACAGACTCTCACACACATACGTACACACAATATGAGTAGTCTAGGAGTGTTTTGGTATATAAATGTATACAGTGAGTGTGTGCATACATACATAATATATATATATATATATATATATATATATATGTATGTATACATATATATATATGTATATATGTATATATATATATATATATATATATATATATATATATATATATATATATATATATGTATGTATACATATATATATATGTATATATGTATATATATATAAATATATATATATATGTATGTATATATATATATATATATATATATATATATATATATATATATATATATATATATATATATGTATGTATGTATGTGTATATATGCATGTATGCATGCGTGTGTATATGTATAGCCTTAATTTCTAGATCGTCCCTCGTCTCCCATCAAAAGTCCCTGCTGCGTGTGCATTATCAATTAAGCATTAAGTCGCATTACTAACCAACCCAAAGAAGAATGACCACTTTGTATTCTTTCGAAGCTATTAGTATCGCCGTAGTCGGTTGCAGTGGGGTTTCTGCTTTCCAATGAAATTCCGTATCTCGTCTAAATCTTTCAGATCTATCTCACACGGAGAGATAAAAACATTCATTTACATTTGTTTCTATTTCACAGTGGGTCTACATTAAATGGTATACTTTATAAGCTTAACTTTACATTTGAAATTATTCATTAAGCTCACTTCGTGGATCATTTAATTAATTGATACATGAAAGTATATATTTGTAAATATCTCCTATTGAAAACTCGCAATTTTTTCTATTTTCTACCAAGTTTCATTCTCAAACACAAGGTTACGGGTTCAGTCCCACTGCATGGCACTCTATGAAAATGTTTTCCGACTAAAGAATTGTGAGTGGATTTGATAGGCAGAAACTGAAAGAAGCCCGTCGTGTATATATATATATTTGAATAAAAGAAGGGTGAAAATATCGCTTGCCAAAGAGGAAAGCGAAAGCTTCGAAAACCACCATTCCTACGATAGATACATACACGAGCAATGCAATAAACACTTCAAAAACTAGGCCTACCTTTAGGCCTACGCACATATGTATGTATGTATGTATGTATGTATATATCTGTGAGTGTGTATATTTGAGCTTGTGTTCGCCTTCTATCACTGTTTGACACTGTTGTTTCGTTTACGTTCCTGTAACTTCGTGCTTTGGCATAAGAGAACGATAGAATCAGTACCATGTTTAAAAAAGACAAACACCGGGGTCGATTTGTTCGATTAAAACTCTTCAAGGCGGTGCCCCAGCATGGTCACGGACTGAAACAAATCAAAGATAAAAGAGAGAAGGGTGTATCTTTGCGATTTGTTTGAAACAAAAGAGTCTTGAAATCCATAATCGATGTTTCTAGATCTTTTGTTGTATAGGACGAAGCGATGCTAGCGTCTAATAATGGTCCTTTATATCGGTAAAACTAGTGTGACTGGTGTAGACATTACCACCGGAAATTCAATGTTTTGACTCTAAGATGTATACTTCCGGGAGTGTATTTTCATTGTGTTTCGTTTGTGTTTCATGTTTGTCTTCTTTAATATTACTTTCATCATTAATCGTCTATTTTTAGTGGGAATTCTATATAAAACAGATGTGTTGTTTATCAATATTCTCTTCTTTTTCGTCATTTATAAAACTTTTTTTTTATTTACATAAAGATTGAATCACAATTTTATTACAAGGAAACAAAGAAAATGAAAGAAAAGTGCCGAAGATGTGATGGTGGACAAATGGCGTGTTCAGCCGCGATGGCGTTGCTGCGGATAATGGCCGGCGACACTCACTGTCGCAGCCATCCCACTTCGCGGGGTTCCTAGCTTTGTTTTGTGTTGTAACTGGTTCAATTACGCAGCATGATATTTAGGGCAAATATCTTTTCCCATATCTTTTCCCCATGTGATTGAAAGGACCAGCCTTGTAACATATTGTGTCACGCTGATTCAGCAAGAAAAGGATATAAGTTAACCTGTCAGTCACTTTCATGTTCATTTAACGACTAGAAACATTTCAGTTGATTGAATACCCGAATGTTCAGTGTCGAAATCGATGAAATATTCTCCACCATTAGTGCATATGAACACATGCAAACAGATATGAACACACACATATAAACGCATGTATACGTATATATGTGTGTGTATGTATCCACGTGTGTTTAGGTTTACAAAGGTGGGCCTTTATTATCTGTAACTTCAAGGTATGCCAATTAGAATTCGTATAAAATAAGTACCAGCTGAGGATAAATATTGAGTCAAAAAACAGAGACAGTGACAAACGAGGGAACAACAAACAAGGTGTATTAATTTGAGGCTCAGGAAAAATAGAAGTGTATTTGACGTTTCGAGCCTAGGCTCTTTTACCGAAAGGAATGGGGAGAGAAAACAGATGTAATCGATGTAATCGATTTAATACCTTTGTCTGTCTTTGTATGTCCCGTCTATGTCTAGCCCCTTGTGGGCAATAAAGAAATAAGAAACGTTAGCACACCGGGCGATATGCTCAGCGGTGTTTTGTCTGCCGCTACGTTCTGAGTTCAAATTCCGCCGAGGTCGACTTTGTCTTTCATCCTTTCGGGGTCGACAAATTAAGTACCAGTTGCGTACTGAGGTCGATCTAATCGACTGGTCCCCTCTCCAAACATTTCGGGCCTTGTGCCCAGAGTAGAAAAGAGTATTATCATTGTTTTCGTTCCCTCCGGAAGGTGTTGAGCCTCACTAGTTTGCTTCTCCCGTTTTCTCTTTGGACAAGCTTTGGGAGTTTCTCTCAAGTTTCTATATTTTTCGTCTAGAAATACTCTTTCAGTTACATTTGCAGACTCTGCAAAGGAGCTGGGTTCCCAGTGCCGTTAAAGTAACTGTTGTTATTGTTGCTGCTGCAGCTGTTGTTGTTGTTGGTTCTGACCACAAACATGGATGTAGTAGTGATCTCGGTGGTAGTAGAAATATTGATCTTGGTGGTGGTGCTGACAGTTGCTAGAATGCTGGGGTGAATGGCTTATTTAATTCCCGCAGCAATAACGGAAACATCGTTTATAACGACGGTGGCGCTGTCGTCGTCGTTATTTTCTTTCTTTCTTTCTTTCTTCGTTTTCGTCATTTTCCTCGTCGTCGTTGCTGCTGTCACTATTCTTCTCCTTTGAGACTCATAGATCCGGTAAATCTTTTCATAACCGCCCCCCACACACAAAAGAAGTGTTGTTGTTAGTCTTATTATCGTTGTTATTGTTGCTGCGATTGTTGTTGTTGTTGCTGATGTTACCGCTCATTATACTTGGGCTGTTAGTGTTGTTCTTCTTATTGTTATTGTTGTTTTTGTTGTTGTAGTTCACGGCTCTGTTGTTGCTGATGTTGGTGGTGGTGATGATATCACTGAAAAAAATTTTCGTCTTTGGATAAAACCACACATTCATCTCCTAGGTAACCGACAGAATCTGGCGAATTGCAACCACCGTCACCAACATTGTCTCTGACTGTTCTTCTATCTTTAAATGTCAACACTGTTGTTGACATTTTTTTTTATTAATAGATGTCTGATAAAATACAGACAAGGGTTGCGAAAAAAGCCTGTGCCTTTTTGATTAGAGAAAACTGCGTGTTTTCAAAAATCCTCGCTTGAAAACGCTACGGAAACACTCAACCAGAAAAAAAAAAAAGAAATCCTTTGAAGAAACTTGTTAAAACTGGTATGGTTGGAGCATTATTAGGAACGGTTTATATTGGAACATTATTATTATTTTTGTCATCATTATTATTATTATTATTATTATTATTATTATTATTATTATTATTATTATTATTATTATGGTGAAGGCGCATGGCTCAGTGGTTAGAGCGTCGATCTTACGATCGTTAGCTTGTGAGTTGGAATCCTGGACCGGACTGCGTGTTGTTGTCTTGAGCAAGGCACTTTATTTCACGTTGCTCCAATTCACTCAGCTGTAGAAATGGGTTGCGACGTCACTGGTGCCAAGCTGTATCTGCCCTTTGCTTTGTCGATGCCACTATTGTTGTCGATGCCGTTATTGTGGATGCCGCTGTTTTGGATGCCGCTGTTGTGGATTCCGCTCTTGTGTAATTTCTCTTTGTATCTTCTGCTTTTCTGGCAATTGTAATTGTTGTTATTGTCGATGATGTTGTTCTTGTTGCTTCCCCCTTTTCATTGATATTCATGTTATTGCTAGTGATGTTGATGCTAACTTTCTGACTAACATATTTGTTCCAATACACTTTTATTTGTTATCTTTCTTCTTCTGAGAGTTTGTTCTGCCAAACCTTTGAGCCTCAGAATTATGATTGCAGGTTTCTCTCCAACGCCTTTTCCACTTCCTCCAACTCTCTATTTATTACCATTTCTTCGGCTCTTCCTACTCATCTTCGTTTTCTTTTTCATTCAAGGAATCAGAAGCTGCCAAAGTTAATATTAACAACTAGTTTTATTGGCAATGGATGTCATATGCTATTTAGTGATGCTCTGACTTTAAATCCACCTGAAGTCGGCACTGCATTTCATCTTTTGGGAGTTGATTATGTAAGAAGCAGTGAATTACAGGTGTCGTTTGAATTGACTAAATCATCCTCTTCTCTAAATCAGCGACTTTGTGCTTATAAATATTATTACAATTGTTATATTATTGTTGTTTCCGTAGCTGCTGTTACCACTATCATTATTATTATTATTATTATTATTATTATTATTAATAAGGCGGCGAGCTGGCAGAATCATTGGCATGCCAGGCAAAATGCTTTGCAGTATTTCATCGGTCCTTATATTCTGAGATCAAATTCTGCTGAGGTTGACTTTGCCTTTCACCCCTACGGGGTGCCAAAATTTGAAATCAATATTATCAAGGTGACGAGCTGGTAGAATCGTAAACGCACCGGACAAAATGCTTAGCAGCATTTCTTCCGACCGACTTAACGTTTTGAGTTCTAATTTCGAGGAGGTTGATTTTGCTTTTCATCTTTTTGGTATCATTAAGATAAGTACCAGTTAAACACCGAATCGATGTAATCGCTGTTTCCTCCCCCGAAATTGCTGGCCTTGTGCCAACATTTGAAACCAGTATTGTTGTTGTTATTGTTATTAAGGCGTTATTGTTGTTGTTGTTAGTATCGTTATTGGTTGTGTGTCGGAAAAAATGCTTCAAGATATTGAAGTACGATCGTTTACGTTCTGAGTTCGTGCAACTGAATTCAAGCTTTCGTGCAAACTTTAGAGGATGCGATAGAAATTGAAATTACAGCAAAGCTTTCCTGCTTCTAATTCTATGACCAAAACTGGACGATAAAAATCACAGTCTACTTCGGCGAAGGTTGAAATCAGAAACTGGAAGGTGCTCTAGCCCCTGTGCCAACGTTGCATTACTTCTAGAATTTTCTAGAATAGTCAGTTATCTCGATTTAATTGATTACAAAAATGGTCTTTGTTAATTAGTTATTCATCAGCTCTTATCTTGTTATGGGAAATGGAAATAAATATGAGATGTGGCACGTAACCACATATATACCTTCATCCACAGAAGCAGATATATACATACTTACATATGTGTATACATTCCTATGTAGGTACATGTATTTATAGATTCACGAACACACACACACACACACATACGCGCGTACATATAGTTGTACATATACAGACACAAGCGAGCATTATACATATACACCCGTGTACGGGGATATACGCAAACACTACCGCATCCACTGATTAGGGACTTCGTACACAATGACATCCAATTATCTTTACAGAGAACACAACACACATTTTCACCCCCCTTTCATTAATCAGCACTAACGTAAACACATATATTTAAATACACAAATACACATACACACATATATACACACATATATACACACAAAAAATAGCATCACCAACGTAGAAACGCTAATAAACACACACAGAACTCCTCACGGAAGGATACAATAACGCGCGTACACACACACCAGAATACAAAACACGTATAATCACAAAGATACGTATTCGTACTCTACTTCAGCGAGTCACCTTCAACGAAATCCAATAAAATTTGCAAAGAACTGCCAAAGACCGTGACATTTGATTAGCAACTAAAAGCAAAAGACAATTATATGATCTATCTTTACTTGTTAATTTAATTTGAAACTCTAGCAACGCCTAATAGAGTAAGAGGTCTTAATGTCACTAAGAAAGCTTCAAACATGGCCCGTTTGTAATATAGTTTTCTTAGCGGTTTGTCACAGGAGCTTGCTCAATAATCACTACGGTAGACTGGACACGGAGAAAACACACAAGAATGCACTTAATTACGGTGTACATACACAAGTGTACAATACAATGGCTTATATAGGCAATGACTTACATGTTTCAGTATTGGGAAGATGTGGCTTTCATTCGTTTAATCTTACAGCCGTTGGTGAGAAATTTCACTCAGCTCAACCTGTGTAATTGAGTAGGGTCTTTGATGAAGGATTCAAGGATGCCAAAACAACTCTTTTATGGAGAGTTAGCTAAAGGAGAACGACCTCCATATCAACCAAAAATAGAAGAGACATACATACATACATACATACATACACACTACCTAAATACCAATCTTGAGAAATTAGGCTTCTCAAAATTATCAGGAGAGATGCAAGCATCTCTTAAGGAAGAGATAGATAGACAGATAGATAGATAGACAGACAGACAGACAGACAGAAAGACAGACAGACTGAAGGCTTCCTTAAGAGATGCTTGCATCTCTCCTGACACATGGGGGGAGGGGGGCATAGCTATTGACTGTAGCAGGCGGGGAAGGATTGTACACGAGGGTACAGCTACTTTTGAGAAATCTCGAGTTGCGCATGAGAAAGTAAAGAGGGATGTCAGGAAGGGCATCGCTGTTGCATTTCCAGATGGTAAGGGTCTTCCGATGATGATGACATGCAGTTTATTAAAAACAGCAGAAACTGTTACTCACAAAAACTGTTACTCGGAGTTTCACGTTCCTGTCCGACGAACGGGAACGTGAAATTCTGAGTAACAGTTTTTGTAAAAATTTCTGCTGCTTTTGATACTACACACACACACACACACACACACACACACATATTTTTATATATACAGAGAGAGAGAGAGAGAGAGAGAGAGAGAGAGAGAGAGAGAGAAAGAGAGAGAGAGAGATACATATATGTATATGAGATACATATACATATATATATATATATATATATATATATATATATATATACATATATATAATACACACACACACACACACACACACACACACACAGACACACACACACACACACACAGATACTCATTTTTTTATATGAAATTATATATGTATGTTGTTATTGTGGGACTTTTTTTTCTTAAATCGTGAGTTTCTGATTGAACAGGCTTTACTTCCTCTTTGACAACTGACTGCGAGTGTGTAGATATACGTAAGTATATATACCTAGATGCATACACACACACATATATGTTCACATACACGCACATACATATGTATGGCTATACTTAGAGCTGCTGCTTACCAATTCCATCAACGCTAACAAGATATTTATGATTGCAAATATATTCAGGATGCAAACAGGGCCATTTATACATCTTCAATCCTATATTAATTTCTTTCGCTTATGCAAACGGGGATTATGTTGTCGGAGAGTTTCTGACGCATACATAAAACAGATACGTACAGAGACATCCCTACACACATCCGGAGTCAGTTGTCAAAGAGAAGGTAAGGCCTGTTCAATCAGAAACTCATGACTTAAAAAAAAAAAATGTCCCGCAATAACATCATACATATATAATTTCATATAAAAATAAGCATGTGTGTGTGTGTGTGTGCGTGCGCGTGCGTGTGTGTGTATATATATTATATATATGCATATGTATATATATATGTACATGTATATATATGTATATATGTATCTCCCCCCCCTCTCTCTCTCTCTCTATATATATATATCTATATACATATATACCATTTAGGCATCGAGAGACCAATAACCTGGTGTAGAATTCAATATACGTATGTTTTAGAACAACGTGTTAGACGAGTATAGAGCGGAAAGAAGAAAAAGAGATGACAGAGGAAAAACAATGGTTATGTTACGAACTCCATTAGCTTACAGCTGTTTCTGCAATAAGATGCAGTGGACTGTTAGTCAAGTGCCTGAATAACATACTGTAGCTTCGTCGGAGCCTCGAATAGGAAGCTATAAGATGCGATTCAGGCATTGAGCTACGATTCCATTGCATCTTATAGCGGAAACAGTTAAAAGCTAATAAGGTTCATAACATAACCATTGTTTTTCCTGTGCTATGTATATGTACACACACACACACACACACACACACACACACACACACACACACACACACACACACACACACGCGCACACACACACACACACACACACACACACACACACACACACACACACACACACACACACACAAACACACACACACACACACACAGACCTCTGCAAATTTCCCTCACAGGCGCTGTCTTTCTCTCTCCCTTTGTCTGTCTGCGGGCTTGTCTGTCCGTTTCTTTGAATATCTCTCTTTATCTGTGTGTGCGTACATTTCTGCATATATATATATATATATATATATATATATATATATATATATATATATATATATATATATATATATATATATATATATATATATATATATATATATATTTATATTTATATTTATATATATATATATAATATATATAATATATATAATATATGTATGTGTGCGCTTGCGTGTGCGAGTGTGTATGCGTATGTGATTCATCCTATCAAACAGTCAAATCTGAAAATATATTCCCTTGGGTTAAAAAATTACAGAAATGGAGGAAAGACAAAAAAAAAAAAAAAGAAGAAAAAAAAGAATTTTTTGCTTAGAATTTAAAAAGAGAAAAAATACCCAGCAAATCATTATTTTTGTTATTTATTGGAGTCGATGGCAAGAAACTGAATGAAAAGTATAGAAACATTTGCTCAGGATCCCTTTCCCTTACTCTACTCACTCTCCTCCCCCCCCCCTCCTCCCCCTCCTCCTCCCCCTCCTCCTCCCCCTCCTCCTCCCCCTCCTCCTCCCCTTCTCTCTATGTATGTATATAGGTGAACGTATATATGTGTGTAAACATATATATCTATATATAAATATATACTTGTATATATATATATATATATATATATATATATATGTACATATACAAATACATACATACACACACACACACACACACACACACACACACATATATATATACATGTACATTCATACATGGATTCACACATATCTATCTATCTATCTATCTGCATTACACACACACATACACACACAAGTATATGTAAATGAAGTGGATAATATCTATTCAGTGTTCATTAAAAGAAATCAGACATTTGCATTGAAATACGCTGGTAGCGGAACACCAACCAGCATTGAATATAAAATATAAAAAATGGGTTTGAAAGGAACAGTGAAAAGTTTATTCGGCAAAACTCAACAAATAGGAATATTTTTCCTATTCGTAAGAGAAATGTAATTACGTTTCCTTATGGTTAGTAATGTCTATCTCTCTTTCTATCTATCTCTATGGACGGACGGTAGACGTGTCGGCTCTGTAAGTTTTGCCTTTTTCATGTTTTAAAAAGTTTGTTTGTAAAGTTTATTTTATATACAAAGTTGTATAACAACTTGTAGACTCTCTGGTGCAAGTTTTTTGCGACGGAAATCTGCCCTGTGTGGCACATTTCCAGGATATAAAAACCAATTTCGGCTTTCTAGCCATTTTTTTTTGAGACGATGGCGTCTTGTAGCCATGAAAATCTTTGTGACACGAACGCTGCATTTTGCAGTGTTTCGTTCGAAAAAGAATTTCCTAGTCTTCCTTCCTCACAGTTAAACGAGAGAATGGAGAAAAAGAAAAAAGAATTTACACACACAAATTCAAGTGTTAACACCGCCACCACCACCACCAACAACAACAAAAACAAAACTGTAACCAAGGTTACAAAACAGAACATAGACAATATTTCCAAAGAATGTGACGTCAGCACCAATTCTGGTGACGACATCATTACCACCACCACCACCAACAACAACGACAACAACAACAACAGCAGCAGCAGCAACATTTCAACTCAACCTTTGCTCCCTTCACCAGCAGCAAGCGAAAGAAAGGAAGGAAAAAGCCACAACACCACTGAAACAAATACCACATCTACTACCAATACCAGTACCAGCACCAGCAACAACAATAACAATAATAACACAAACAAAAACTTTGCTGAAGCTTTGAAGCAAAGTGAAACTGTTGTGTCCTACACAACAAAAGAAATAATAGAGATGAGAAAATTAATCACCAAAGAAAGCGGTGAAATACGCTTAAACGTACCACAACACATATTAGACGAAGCAAATAGGAAAACAATAATTTATAAAATAATAAACACAAAAAGTAAAAGGCCGGAACAAGCCAGTATAGACAAGATCGAAAGATGCTTGAGATCTATTTGGGACAAAAAATCCTATATCACGTATTATAGGTTTGCACAAGTTCAGGTGATTTTTCGAAATGAAGAGTTGGCGAAGACGTATTCAACGCTAACTCTTCACACACCTGAAATAACAATGTTACCCAGTTACCTTGGCCAAAAGGTAACAAAGGTAACAATAAAGCACGCACCTCCAACAATCGACACACTATGGTTGATATCGGCCATATGTATTGATATGGACAACATTAACATACTGAAAATAAACGTTGGAGAGAGCAATTGGACCGGAAAAAGCATACAAATCTTGTTCCACACAAACGAACAAGAAATCAAAAAAATCCCACCATACATCCGTTTGGCAACAAACCAAAAGTTGCATATAGTAGTAGAGGGCAGGCGGCCTCGCTGTTACTTATGCGACAGCGAGGCACACCTTAAAAAGGAGTGTCCGACTGCCCGAAAAACACAACAACAACAACAAGAACTAACTAAACACACAAAAAAAGCCTTGCTGCCCACACCGCCATCCACACAAAAAACAATAAAAGCAACATCAACAACATCAACGAAAGAAAATACAACAAAAACTACAAAATTAACAAACAAAGAAGACGAAAAAAGAAAAGACAATACAAAAACTGATACCCCTTCCCCCACATCACTTACACCACAACCAAAAATTCAACAACCAACAACAACAAAAACAACAATACAACCACTTACACAAGCAAACACAGAAGCATACAACATGCCTCTACCTCCTTCCGATTCCTCAGAGTTTTCATCTGAAGACGAGTCAAGTACTGAGGAATGGAAAATTGCCCAAAAAGGAAGGAGGAAGAGGAGCAAAAAAAGAAAAACGAACAACAACAAAGCAGGGAGATTCACATCTCCCGAAAACACTCCCAACGCCTACATGATAGACACCCATAATAGCACACCAAAAACAATGCTAACAGCAATAGACACTACAAACACAGAGTTGATGAATTACATCAACTCTAAAACAAACATCACAAATAACGACATAAAAACAAACAACCACCCACGCACAACACCGCCAAAACATATTAAAATTTATCATGTAACACCAGCATTACACAACACAATAAAATCCCTCTACCCCAACTCGGTAGGGGGATTCCAGAAATATTTGTGCAAGAAATTGTACAATAGCCTCCTTGGTGAAAAATCCAAGCAGGAAACAAAACTTTCGAACGGTAAAAAACTTTCTGTTCTTTTGTTTTGTGCTTTAAAGCACACGTATAAATAGAATCATGGTGAAGATTGGTTGTGTGAATGTGCGTGGCTTAGGGTCCCCTTGGAAACAAGGGTACCTCTTAAATGACATCAAGTCACACAATTTGGATATCATAGCCATTAGTGAGACCAGACTCCATGAACCGCGGGCCCTAAAGTCCATGTTTGGCGGACAGTTTAACATTTATTTTTCTCCCTGTCTGCCGAGGATGGGCGGTAGTGGCACGGCGGTTCTTTTTCGCAAGAGTCTGGATCTCCAAGTAAAGACGATATTTACGGACCCGGAGGGTAGACTGGTTGTCCTAGATGTGGACGGCAGCGATGGAGGCGCTTTTCGGTTGCTGGCAGTTTATGTGCCTCCTTTAACAGGTCGGTCAGACTTCTTTCGACGTCTAGAAGTATTCCTGGGAACGTCTCGTCCCTTACTTTTAGTGGGGGATTGGAATGCTACCTTGGACACGCATCTAGACTACGTGGGGAGTGACAAAACTAGAAGAGGATGCAAAGGCCTCATAGACCTGCTCAGACGCTTCCAGTTGTCTGACAGGTACCGACTCGACCACCCAAATGTGCCAACGTGGACTTGGAGCAACCGCATTGGGTCGTCGAGATCGTATCTAGATAGGATAGTGTGTAGGACAAGAGATAGAGATAGTTTAGGATGTCCACAGTTCCACATAGTCAGCTACACGGATCACAAACTTGTGACGTGTACGCTAGACTTAGATAAGGCACATAGGCAGGGTCCCGGTTACTGGAAACTAAACGCGTCTTTCCCGTCGAGACAGGTTTTCAGAGACCGGATTAGCACGTTAGTAAAGAGGGCTTTGACGGGAGCCATCGTCAACAACAAATGGTGGTTTGCCCTCAAGAGAGCAGTAAGGGCGGAAGCAATAAGGTATAGCAGGGCACTAGCTGTAGAGAGGAACAGAGTAGAGGGGGAGCTAGTGATAAAGTTAGAAGAGGCATTGCGAAGTGGCATCGCATCCGACGTTTTAGCGGCGAGGTTGGCCCTCGACCAACACTTCAATGCTAAACACGAAGGGTGTGCTGTCAGGGCAAGGATGCGTGCTCTGAGGAATGAAGGTGTTGGAGCCGCACGAGAGGCCCGGGTGGCGGAGGCGCAGCGGGGTAACAGAGCCACCATCCGGTCTCTGGTAGACGAACAGGGGCGCGAATTGCTCGAGCCGAGCAAGATGTGCGAGGCGTTTCAGCGGCATTTTGCCCGACTGTTCGGGAGGAGTGGCGAGCGAGAAGGCAGGGTGGACTTTAGTGCCTACCTGCACAGCTTGCCACGACTCTCGGCAAGAGAGGCGGAGTGCTGCGAAGGGGTCATCACGGCGGAGGAGGTGAGGGACGCGATGGCGGGTTGCTCGACGGACAAATCTCCGGGTTTGGATGGTCTGCCCTACGAGCTTTACAACTGTATGCCAGACTTGTTTGGAGAAGTCTTGGCGGCCGTGTACTGCAACTGGCAGCAGAACGGGAGCATTCCCGGTTTTGTGAGCCGAGGAGCAGTAACGCTGCTGAAGAAAGATCCAAACAAGGGGGACGCCATAGATAACTTTAGGCCCATCACTCTGCTCAATGCAGACATGAAAATTTTGGCCAAGGTGTTAGCCAAGCGGTTGGCGCTTGTCATCGAGAAACTGGTCGGCACGGAGCAGACGTGCGCCGTGCCGGGCCGGAGCATCCATGACAACCTCCATCTGATGCGCTACATCATAGAGAGGGTAGTTAAGGAACCTGGCATGGGTGGGGCCCTGATCAATTTGGATCAATCCAAAGCTTTCGATAGGGTAGACCATCGATACTTGGAGGCCGTCCTCGAAGCGGCCGGCTTCGGTCCCGTTTTCCGCGGCTGGATGGCTGCCTTGTACACAGGCATCCGTTCGGTTGTTCGCGTCAATGGACGTCTATCGGGACCCTTCGACATTGCACGTTCGGTTCGTCAGGGATGCCCCCTGTCGCCGCTCCTGTACGTATTGACTCTCGAGCCACTACTGCGGAAGCTGGCGACGCTGAGGGGCATCCCGCGAGAACTGGGGTGCGGGACGAGCGTGTCGGCATACGCGGACGACGTCACCGTCATAGCGTCTAGCCACGAGCACATTGAGCTTGTCGGCGAGACGCTGAAAGACTACGAAGCGGTGACGGGAGCGAAAATCAACCAGGATAAGTCGGTGGGTTTGCTGCTCGGCACCTGGAGAAGCAAGCCCATACCGTCCGGCAGCGCCTCAGTAGTGGGACGCTGGACGGACGGTCCGGTCAAGTTGCTCGGAGTCTGGTTCGGTCCGGACCTGCAAACGGAGAAGAACTGGGACGAGATAACGAGTAGGGTGGCCACTCTCTGCCGGCAATGGTCCGAGAGGAAGCTGTCCCTAAAAGGTCGGGCGGAGGTGGCGAACGCGTACATCGCGTCCGTCATCGAATACCGCCTGACCGTCGTGCCTTGTCCCGATCGCGCCATCACCGAAATGGAGCGCATCCTCTTCCGCTTTTTGTGGAAAGGAAGCGTTCCGATGGTGAGGCGATCCGTTTGTTGCCAACACCCGCTGAAAGGAGGGCTGGGCATGCCGTGGTTGATGATGCGCAGACATGCGCTGAGACTGCGACATCTCCGGCTCTACGTAGACGACGGTGAGCAGGTGTGGTCGCCGTTTGTGCGACGCGCTTTCCCGCAGCTCGTCTCCATGACCGAGCTGCAGTCGTGGATCAAAAAGAGGCCGAGGAATGGCGAATGGCACCGTGAGTGTCGCGTTGCTCTGCAACAACTTTGCCGTCCCGGGTCGACCTTGAGCGGCTGCATCACAACGAAGTCATTCTATAGGGGATTAGTGGAGGGCAGGTACGACGACGATCTCGGGGCGAACCTGGGCGTCGACGAGGAATACCTGACCCGCCTGTTCAGGACGACTTTCGGGCCGGGACCTATGGACAACTTCCAGAGATCCCTGGCCTGGCAGTGTTACCGAGAGGCGCTACCCGTTCGGGATAAGCTCTATAGACACGGCTCGCGAAATGCGGGGCCGACCTGCCCGAGATGCGGTCAGAGCGATGAAACCGTTCTGCACGCACTCGTGCAGTGTCCAACCATTTCGGAGCTGTGGGCTTATGTCGAACGACTGCTGTCGCGTGTGGGACGAGTCGGTTTATCAACCGAGTCTATCGTCAATATCGTCACGCCTCCTTCCTTTAAACGGGAAGGAAGAGCTGTATTTATCGTACTTGTGGCTATGGCCAAAGAATGCATCTGGTGGACGCGTCTGAAAGGATTAGAGACAAATACTTTCCTCTCTGGTCAATCTCTCATCAACTTTTTCAAGTATCACTTGAAAAGGAAGGTGAGAGTAGAGAGGCAAGTGTTGTCTAGCAAATGTTTCGAAAAAAGATGGATACATGTAGCAAGAATGGCACGTATAAATGACGAAGCCACCTTGACCATGATTCTATAAAACGTTTTAAAATTTTGTAAACAGAGAGTTACTCACGTTTCTTGCTTAAATAAAAGAAATTTTATTTAACAAACTGTAACGCTAAAGACCGAGGTTACCGTGGTCTTTTCGTAGGTTTTTCTTTCCACGGATAACCTCCCCATTTATTGGGAATTTTTTGTATTATTTCGTATTTTTTTGTAAATACCCCAAACGTTTTGCGATGTTTTTTTTCATCGTTGTCCCCACTTTTGTTTTTTTTCTGCTTTGTTTTCGACCCCCTCGAAAAGAAAAACTCTACATTTGTATTTTGTCCCCTCTGTGTTGAGCCCTGTGTGGCTAATAAAGAAACCTATCTCTAGCTGTAACTCACAGCTTCTACTTGTCGCTGTCCCGTTGCCTTGTTTTCCCTCTAACTGTTCTTCTATCTGTTTGACTGTCTGCCTGTCCGTCGGTTGGTCTACCTCTATCTGTCTTTGTTCTCTATGTATGTATGTATGTATGTATGTATGTATGTATGTATGTATGTATGTACGTATGTATGTATTTATGTGTCTATTCTATTCATCTGTCTGTCTAACTATCTGTCTATCCAGCCGTCGATAGACATAGCAATCCATACACACACACACACACACACACACACACACACACACACACACACAAACACATGCACACGTACACTTACACAAGCACGCGAACACGCACACATGCAACTATATATATACTGTGTGATACGTTTATTTTACCAGACAAAACGTCTGAAGATTGTCGAAATGTATGAACGGGAAAATCCAAGTAAGAGAACTTAGTATAGATTGAATATTGCACACTACAAACACGCGAAACTCTTTCTTATGAATTGCAACAACCCCAATATACACCTTCACAGCGGCATGTTTTTCTGAAACAGTTTACCGAGTTAAGGTTTCACTTGCAAACAAGGAAGAAACATAATCTATATAGGACTTACTGAAAATCCCTACAAACACATTTTATCAACATACATACGCACTTATTCATGTTCCAGATATATCTGGAGTTTAAAGGATCAATATTAAAAGTTATAAAATCGATTGGTTCACTTTAGAACACGCATACTTATACATTAATTGCTCCTGACGATGTAATCTTTGTCTGTCAGAATAGTGCACCATTCTACTACGGTCGTTTGCAATTTTGAACAAAAAATCGGCATTTGTGAATTCTTTAAACGTTTCAATCGTTATTTATTGCAGAAAATTTTAAAGTAATTGGTTAATAATAATTAATGTTCTCTGTAATATATTTGCCCCAACAGTCACAGTTTGAAAAATAAACATTTAGTTCTAAATTATGGGTAAGAATATATATTTACAACAATCATTTAACATGCTTTTGTGTTTGACTGAAGACATGAAAATATATGCTTTGGCGTGGCAGAAGACAAATATATCACGTATTATGAGTATTATACTTTCATATATGAATGAGTAATGTATTTTGAAGCATTTGTTTTGGTAACAAATCAAGTCTCGGTGACATTTAATCATTTCTGTGTGCTTACGAATATTATTGTTCATTTGTCTTTATGATGCTTGGCTTTTTAATCGTTTCAGTGATCGGCAACATGAAACATAGAGCAAGTATTTAAGAAACTTCAGGTTTTCATAGTCTTTGTTCTTTTCTACATTTGCAAACACAAACGTTCACCAGGCCTTAATACACACATACATACATATCTATATATACATATCTATCTATCTATCAATCTATCTATCTATCTATCTATCTATCTATCTATCTATCTATCTATCTATCTATCTATCTATCTATACATACATACATACATACATATATACATACATACATGCATACATACATGCATATGTATATATATATATATATATATATATATATATATAAACATTCATATGTATGCAAACACACACACATATATGTATATATATACATGTATATATATATATACACACACACACTTTATACACAAGTACACACAGACGCACACATACACACATATATACATATTTGTGAATGTGATAGAAATCAATACATTCTAGCAAGATCTATGCTACTCAGAATCGCCCAATATAATGCTGAGCTAGCATCATAAATAAAATATAAAGAAAAGCAGCGGCAACTCTCCGATATAATAAATTCTATTGAAAGCCAGAACGCTCTGTATGTGTGTGTGCGTTTGCGCGTGTGTGGGCAGGTGCTGAAGAGAACAGTGTTGAGATTAAGGTAGCTTAAGCTATCAATATGTCAGGCTACTTCACAGATTTGATTTTAGTTGACTATGTCTACTCTGCTGAATTGCTTAGCCACTTTCTTTTGATATTAATCTTAGCATCTACTACTTATCAAGCTTTAGAAATCCATGCACCCATCCAACAACATAAACCACCCCGATTACCGCCTTATAAAACACACAGGCATATATATATATATATATATATATATATATATATGCACACGCGCACATAATTTTGTATAAACACGTGCATGCATGACTATGCGTGTACTAATATATTCGCATATCCTGAATGTATTGATATTAATTCTCCAGTTATCTTCTTATTTCTCACACCCTCTGCGCGCACGCACGCACACACACCCACACACACACATACCTACATGCTTGCATACACACAAACGTATCAATAACTGCGTATGGAAAGAAAGAAAAGGAAGAGGAAGAGAGAGTGAGAGAGGGAAGTGTAGGAATATAGAGGTATAGATAAGATACATATGCATACACACACACACACACACTCACACACATATATCTGATGGACCTCCACACAGTTTCCTTCTACCACAGGGCTGGGAGTGTTGTAGAGGACATTTACCAATGTGCCGCGCAGTGGGACTGAACCTGAAACTATGTGGTTGTAAAACACGTGTTTCTTAAACCAGACAGCCATGTCTGCGACTATATTTGATAATATCTCTCACATCTCACAATTGCTACTCAATTGTGTCGAAAGAATTATTTATTAATTTTCTCACCAACTTCCACATTAATCCACTTTGATATGTCATGACTAATCACAGATCTCATAATTAAACAGTATAAAAGTATTGTACCATTAATGAGTATTTCCAACGCAGCGATGAGCTGGTAGAATCGTTAGCACGCCGGGCAAAATGCTTTACCGGGATTTCGTCTGTATTTACGTTCTGAGTTCAAATTCAGCCGAGGTCGACTTTGCCTTTCATCCCCCGGTTTCGATAAAATAAGTACCAGTTGAATACTGAGGTTGATGTAATCGATCTATCACTTCCCTGAAATTGCTGGCCTTGTGCCAAAATTTGAAACCATTATTAATGAGTGCTTCTATGGCGCCGATCTCTTATGACAACGGGCGAAATACATAGTGGTCCGTCGCAGGATAACTCGTTTTAACCAGTTGAGCGGACTTGAGCAGCGTGAAATGAAGTGTTTTGCTCAAGAACACAACGCATCGTTCGATCAAACCACAAACCTGTGATCATGCGTCCAACACCCTAACCACTAAGCCAATCGCCTCCACGTGTGTGTATGCAGTAGCTGGGAATAATTGTGTAGTGATATAATGTAGGTGGTGTGAGGAAGATATTGCAGTATGAGAGATTGGCGTTGGTGCATACGTGATGAAGAGTATGTGAGTACACGGGTAGAAAAAGGGTGGCGAGATGTGTGAATGTATGCTTGTACGGTTAAAAAAGTGGGTATTAAATGCATATGCAGGGCTGGATCAGCGTGAATGCATATCAGATACTTTAAGTAATGCAAACAAAACAGTCTCAGCCAAGGAAAGATGATTGGGTAAGTTTAGACTGCGGCCGATTCTGATGAAAAAACTCGATGAAGATGCAAGGGATATAACGGTCGGAGGTTTGGTAGGATGGTGTGCTACAGAGTTCGAGTGGCTGGACGAAAGTTTAAGGGAAGAAGAAATAGTTAATGACCGAACAAATACGAATCAAGAAGGCGGATACGTGATCAACGGTGAGAGAGCGATGGAATACTGTGTTGTTTTTTGTTTGAGGGTAACCACGTTGCAACAAGAAACGAACCACTCACCTAGATCAAAATGAGGAGAAATTCCACTGTCATATCCGTCGGTCAGATTTTGTATAACCTTTGACCTGAAATATAATAAAAAAGATCGTAAATAAATCTTAAACGTACCAACTACTTAATAAAATGGGACATTTTCACTTCTATAAAAATATTAATATTGATTGAAATTTCATGCGCACACTCCGGCGGCGTTCGCAAAAAGTTTTTTTTAATCCGCTATTTAAACGCTATATTTTATAATTTCAGCTTATTCATTTTCCACCGTTAAAAACGATTTATTTCATGTTTCGTGAAGTTTCTACATTCTTATGAATGCAAAGAACATACATTTCTGGGTTGTAAGAAAAAGCTTCTAAAGCGGATGCAACGAATGAAAACATCACTTTGCTGCCATTGTAGAACGTCTTTCATGCTTGCAGAAGATGTAGGTTCGTGTCACATGTGCAACATTTGACTTTTTCCATTCAAAGGTTGTTTTAATCCAATATCTACCCGCTATTTTCATAGCTTTATTTACTTAAAGGCCATTTGTTTTATGCCTCCTAAAGTTTCTAAATTCTTGTCACATAAGCTATATATATATATATCTATATATATATATATATTACATCCTTTTGTTATTTACACCACCTGTCCTCGTCTGTTGTTGTTTTTTCGTACATTCTCCCATATATATATATATATATATATATATATATATATATATATATATATATATATATATATATATATACATGACTGCTACCGTGGAGTTTAGAGTTCCACATAGATTATCGTGATCCAGTCCGCTTCCAGTGCAGTAGTTAAGTAACTACTATGCATTGTAGTATTACTCGTGAAATACAAAGCAAATGTTGAGGAAATTTTGATAAACACAAGATTATACTGTTAGTCCCCGCGTACGTTTCACCATTATGATTGGAACCCTGGATTGGATATTCAACCCGAACGGGTCATGAAGGAACATTCTTTTGCATTGTAGCTTAATGCAATACATACATACATACATACATACATACATACATACATGCATACATACATATCTGAGAATCATATACTATATGAGATTTTTAAGCTAAGAATTTACGCCTTGAATAAGCGAGAAACGTGAGTGACACGCACACCTGCTGAATATTTCGTGATGTAATTATTTCACTAGATAATGCATAACTCCCACTCTTAACGCTTTCTCCAAATTCTATTATCTCATGTCACATATACATTTTCGTTAACATAATAATATCTGTTTAATGTACACTTTCGTTCATCTTTTATCTTCATTATCCTCTCTCAAGATTACCAATATTTCCACATATACTATCTGATATTTAATGTTTCTTTCAAATTGTTTTCACATTACCAATACATTTAATTCAATATCCATTTATTATCGCTCGCTTTCTACATTTTTCCACGTATGTCTTTGCCATCAACAAATTTGTTTGAGAATTATTATTTTCAAGTTTCCCATACTTAATTGTTCATATACAAATACCTTGCTCATAGTTTTGTATATCTTCACTTTAATGTCAACTTTCCTATATATTGTTTAACGTTTGCAATTTCATAAATTATACAACTTCCATCATGAAATATTGTTTTCGAATTCTCTATAATTTATTTTTAATATAATAAATGTTTCACATTTTTAGTTATATCCTTGCCAATATATTCTTTAAAATGCTTATATCTTTTCCACAATATACAGTAATTTTTATTAATTTGCTGCGAGTAAAACTTCGTATAAAGTTTTGCTTTCAATTCATAAGATTTACTTTTTCATATTTCATTTTATAATACTTCATACACAGCTACTGTTTAATGAATGAATGAATGAATATTCCCATCGTTTCGAATGGGAGTCGAGAGCTTCAGACACAACTATCGATCCTAGAATGCTTGTCCAGTTCTAGCACCAGCTTAGCTGAGGCCGTAATAGTGTCTTCTACTAAAGACATAGTTTAGCAAAACCCAAGGATTGCCCCGCTCACAGTGGCCTTACAGCTCGCAAACAAAGCAGCTTAATACTTCATTGTAGGGGTCTTCTTTGAGCTTTGTTTTTCTATATTTCAGTTTTAAGTAATAAAATAATAAAATTTTGCAGTTTTTATTCCGCGTTTCGCTTGATTATAACGCTGTTCATAGCACAAGGCCTTTTACAAGCGGCTTTCAATGTTGCTATCCAGCGTGTTTACGGATCACTAAGAAGTTTAATAAAAAATATATAATTGTTACACAGAGCAGAAAGAAACCACAAATAGCAATTAATTTTACTTTATACATACATACATACATACATACATACATACATACATACATACATACATACATATATATATATGTATATATATATATGTATATATATATATATATATATATATATATATATATATATATATATATATATATATATATATATATATATATATATATGTACTTCTTTGCCCCTCCTGTACGTGCTTCACAGCGTTCAAGACGTACATACTTCACGTCTGGCTGTACAGCCTTTTTGTTTGTTTATTTCACCGTTTCGTTTTCCTGTCTTGTTTTCCGTCCGCCACTACCCTCCACGAAAACAATTTAATTTGTGTTCGTGGGAAGAACCATTTTAACGATGCGTACTGCCTTAATTCTTCGAAACGCCGGAGTTTTAATGGTGGCAGCTGATGAAGGGGATGTTTCTATGTGGCCTGCTTGCTTGTTGCACCTTGTTTACCATTTTGTCCTTGTTCTTTTGCCACGTCATGTACCCAGTTATGTATCTATATGTACATGTAGATGAACGTATATACATACATGTACATATATATGCATATACTCATATATTGTTTATATATATATGTATGTATGTATGTATGTATGTATGTATGTATGTATGTATGTATGTATCTATCTATCTATCTATCTATCTATCTATCTATCTATCTATCTATCGATCTATCTATCGATCTATCTAAATCATTGCATACGTTTTTTGGTCAAATATATTTTTGTGTGGTTTGATTTGTAACAACATTGAGAAAAGGAGTTTTGGTTTCTAACACAACCATGTCAAGTTTCTTATTTTTTAAAACGTAACAATTTTTTTCTGATAGAAGCAACAGTAAGACATTAGACTCATCGACTCTCGATTTAAAAGGGAAACTTTGTACTTAAATGGATGATGCAGTCATATTCACGCATTCTATCATACTTTTCTTTTCTTTACTGAAGCAGTGCATTTCTTGTAATGCATGATATGAACAATGCTCTCAGTTGTGCCTTACTTCTTTTGAAAATATTAGTTACGAAAAATTAGCATGAGTTTGTATTCGGCAACTCCAAATTAGTAAAGATCGACCGGTTTCGTCTTCGGTACAAAAAAAAAAAAAAATGTAGAAATTTGTTGACCAGCGCTATCGAACAATTGTAATACATCAGTTATCCTATCTAATAAAAATGTCTGTAGGAAGTAACGAAGGTTTTTGTCTTCTAAGAGTAATAGTTATTTAATCAATAATGGTTTATCAAATTTCCTAGAATATAATATAGAATTTCAATGAGATATTTGTTACTTCTGAATCAAATTTAAACTTTAATAAAAACCGGTTCTTTTTTATTTCATAACAGAAGTAATTTAATTAAATTTCATTTCTTTTCCTTTTGTTTTTTTTTTTTATTCTATGAATCATGGCGTCTCAAAAGGCCATCATGAACTAGCCTGTAGCTGGAATATCTGCTGACAGCGAATGAAGGGGAATAATTATAGTATCTGAGATAATTCTCATTGAAGAAATGCCAAGACAAATATTTAAATTCCTTTCACCTCGAGATCTTATTGCGTTACATATCAGAATAGAACAGAAAAAGGGCAACGCAAAGAAAAGAAAAAAACTAGCCTCTTCTCTCACAAAGCAATCAAAATCGAATCCATATGGATTAATGTTACATAATAAAGACAACTTAATTTTCAAGTCCAACTGATTTGAATATTGTACGTTCTTCATGTTTATATTTTGTTTCACCTTTATAAATTGAACTGAGTGTGATAACCAACGGTTAGAGTAATAAACTCCGCACATTAAACACAACTTATTAGCCAGTAACTCATTAATAAAACGAGTAATCCTTGAACAAGTGATTAAGGATTAAGTGATCTCATTTACTAACACTTCCTAGAAGGAGCTCCCTCATTAATCCGACTTCAACTATTGTACATTTGACAGGTGGCTCTTTAACTTGCAACACAGAAGCCAACTCCTTCAACCGCACACACACACACACACACACACACACACAAGGGAAAGAAAAAGATTGGTAGAGAGAAGACCCGAAATTTGCCACCAGTACACCTGATGCCCGCAGCCCCTGCTTCCTTTTTTCATGTGCTGTAATACATTTGAGCATTGTGTACAATTTCCTTATTATCAAGGACAACAGAGAAGTCTCTTGATCAGTATATTTAAACCCAGAATAACCCTGCCACTTCATTGTAATACAGTCACGTAAACAAAAGAGAATTAAAGCAGATGGAATATTTCCATCCGAAATATGTTAAGGAGATGTATAACATATATTCTCTCTTGAGACCTGTATTAAACATATTGTTTTATTTTTACAAAACAATTAATTATACACATAAAAGTGAAACGGTAAACAAACAAATATTTCTCATTCAAGCATTAATGAAAATGGCGGAAAAGTAAAAATGACTGATTGCTTTACTAAATATCCCAGTAATTTATTCTTTACAGTTTGAGCTAAAAACTCACATGGGTCAGCTTTCATAACTCCAGAATAAAAAAAACGACAAATACCAAATGAGGTTGGCTTAATTGATTACATCTCTCTCTCCAACAAATGGGTAACTTTTAAAGATGGACGAAATGCTGCTAAGTATTTATTTTGGACACCCCGGAAGGTGGACAGGCAAAGTCAACTTCGTTGAGATTCAAACTCAGAACGTAAGACACAACTGAATACTGCAAAACATTTTCTCCAACGCTCTACTGACTTTAACTCTCTCTCTTTCTCTTCTTTCTATTGAATTATATCCACATGGCAGATTGGCAAAATTGATGCTTGCCTGAAAAAAAAAAACTGTAATCATTATTAATAGCTATGAAATATCGTGACTAACGAAAGTATCCAGGAAACGCTGCTCATTATTGCCAGCATACTTTATTGTAATATCTTGGATGATCGAAAACTTTGCTATTACCCATTCAGACGGACCATATCTCTCCGAGAACGGTCGCTACACTGCGCGTTACGCAGGCTTCTGTTTTCAGTGTTGCTGTAGCTGTATTAAGCCCGCGTTTTGCAACTTAGGAGGTTTCCTGACTTGGCTAAGACAACTTAGTTTCGACCCATAGTGGTTTTAGCTACCAATGCATGTATTTATATCTACAACTCAATAATCATACGCTTGGATAAATTTTTATCTCTATGATATTCTCAGAAATTGGCGCTTTTATTTCGATGTTTGCGGATATTTCTACGAAAGTATAGACTGCTCGAGTTGGCACAAAGATAAAAAAGATGGGCCAGATATTTTGTAGCAATACATTATATTTCTGTGTTCATATCTCCTTGAAATCGACTTAGTTTGTTCAATATGATCAATAAAATAAGTGGCAATAATATAGTTAGGAGATCAACTAGATCTTCTTCCATTACAAAAGAAAATCTTGTGTTTAAGGAACAAATCAATATTTCTCTAACATTGTTATAAATGGTGCAGTTATATCTAATAGAACTGTGGAAAAGATGCACGCTGGGAGACGGAGTTAGAATGTCTAAAAGCGGGTTGAGTGGTAACATTTAGACTTATTTTTGTAGAGAGCTCATTTCAAAGCTTTTTACTGAGAGATATCAACATTAGGAAAGTCCACTTGTGACGTAAAAAACACAGCACAAGTGTAATGATTATTATTGACATAAAATAAATGAAGACAGCTATAAATGTATTGCAGTTATTTGGTTGTGTGTATCTACGTTCTGAATTCAGATGATTGCCAGGGGAAAGATTGACTTTCATCTGTTAGAAGACATGTATCAAAAACGATTCAATTGGCCACATATACCCCATGCAAATTTCTGGCCCTGCGCCAATATAACAAATCATTATTATACAGTTATCTTGACTGACTTTGTCTTTGTGAGCAAGTAAACATATCACATATTGGTTTATATATATATATATATATATATTCATGTGAGTGTGTGTGTGTGCATGTAAACTAATATTTGAATACACACTTTCTCTCTCTCTCTCTCTCTCTCTCTCTCTCTCTCTCTCTCACTCACTCACTCACACACACGCATGCATACACACACACACACATATATATATTATTTGGTTAGTCTTGCAGCGTTAATCATGTTTCGATTCTGAGACAATCAGTTAAGAAATTGATCAGATTCCCTTAGATTCAAAACAGAATGAATTCTGTAAGACCCACCTCATAAGAAACATAACACATTCACACACTTTACTTCCTACGCACGCACACACACACGCACACACACACACACACACACACACACACACGCACGCGCACGCACACACACACACACACACACACACACACACACACACAGAAGCATGGCTGTGTGTTTCTGTATGTGTATGAATATATCATACTTTTTTTTACGTGTTTCAATCATGCAGCTGCGGTCATACTGGAGCATCACCGTGACATTGTACTATTTGTATATTGCATTTCGGTCCCGCTGTAAGCTTGCGACAACGCCAGTGTTCTCTATTGCCTATAATAATTGTGTCTCATCGGCGTCGCTTGTGACAAAAGCTGTCTGAGTGACCATAGGCATGTCTAAAAGAGCTACTATAAACAACAATAACCCCCAGATAATTTCCCGGGGAACTCCAATCAGAATTTGTTGGTTAGGTGGGGAGTGGTTATTGCCTTGAGTTCTACTTTGCTGCCTTGAGTTCCACTTTGCCTTGGATGCACAAAGCGGTAGTTTGTCTCCATTTCTCCATGCCAGAATTTGCAGATGGTTTGCAGTTCATGTGCTATTTTCTTGTTGTTTTTGCTTTTAGTAGTCTTAGCTTTAAATCCAATGTCATTACTTTTTCAGCTGACTTCTTTTACTTCATCGCTGCTCTCAAAGTCGGCTTTGGGGTTGCTTCTTTTGGCAGTTCTGATTTCCGTTTTAGTTCTTACACCTCTGTAGATATTTTCGGCAACGGACACAGAGCTGGTTGCATTGTGTTGCTGCCTTCTTTGCTGGGCTTTTCGCTGGGGGCTTCAACATTGGGACTGTTCTCTGTGTCAGGCGTTTTACTTAGTGAACTACCACAATTAAGAATGTTTTCCAATTTGTCTAAGTGAGACCTGGTGAGTGCATAAGAGCGGATTAATCGACTCTTTTTCAGTTCTATCTGAGCTGGAAATCAAGTAAGTCTGTTGTTTTTCAGGAACGCTGCAATCGGGTCGTTGGCTGGAACGACCCGATTCCACGAAAGGAGAACCACTTCTATCCCGGAACTTTTCCAGTTTCTTGCCATCTTAGAGCACTACTTATCTCTTTCTTTGTGGAATGAGTGTGTGTGTGATTGGTTAGTGATTGCAGAGAGAGAGAGAGAGAGAGAGAGAGAGAGAGAGAGAGAGAGAGAGAGAGAGAGAGAGAGAGAGAGAGAGAACGAAGGAAAAGCAGGGATATAAGAAGAGAGAGAGAGAGGGAGAAGCAAGTGTAGGAGAGGGAGTAGATAGGCATATCAGGGGAAGAAGAGAGAGAGAGAGAGAGAGAGAGAGAGAGAGAGAGGAGAGTAGCCAGAGAAGGAAGAGTAGCTTAAGATAGAGGGAAGAAAGCAAGTGGGAGGAGAGGAGCGCAAGTGGTAGGGAGAGTGAATTGAGTGAGAAGAGGTGGGTCGTGATAAAGAGAGAGAGAGAGAGAGGAAAGCAAGTGGATGAAAAGGGAGGAGGTTAAATAAAGAGAGTGGATTTGTAGTGCTTATAAGGAGATAGAAAAGAGAGAGGTGGCAGTAGGCTATGAGGAGAGGGCGGGAAGGGAGCGTGTAGGCTGAGGTAGAGAGGAGGGGGAAGAGAGGGAGACAGCAGTGGTAGCAGTGTGTGAGTGGAAGGGTTGGAGGCTAGAAGGAAGTGATGGTGCTAAAGAGTGAGGGGGAAATACGGGGATGGTAGGAGGATAGAAGGGTAGGAGGAGAGAGAGAGAGAGAGGGATCTAAGAGAGTGAGGAGGGAGAAAGGAGATAATGAGAATGGGGGACTGGGGAGGGTGAGAAGAACACAAGATATACATTTGGAGAGAGAGAGAGAGAGAGAGGGAGAGAGAGAGAGAGAGGAGAGAGAGAGAGGAGAGAGAGAGAGAGAGGAGAGAGAGAGAGGAGAGAGAGAGAGAGAGAGAGAGAGAGAGAGAGTGACAGAGGCGAGAAGAAAGCGTTTTAAACGTATATTGATTGATTTGTTCCTGTTAATAAACAGAAGTGTTATGAGATATTTTGTGCTAACTCATATATACGATTTAGATGCGAAAGAATCACTGAAAACTGTATATATATATATATATATATATATATATATATATATATATATATGTGTGTGTGTGTGTGTGTGTGTGTGTGTATGTATGTATGCATGTATGTACATATGCACAAAAGAAAAGGCTTATAGGCTCCTGCGATGCGTGCAAACAATATATAACCTATTTTTGTATTTTTGTCTACAGCAAAAAATATCAAATTAGATTTCTTGTTATGTTTAACCAAGTTTTATGATAAGCTATAGTTATGTAAACAGGCTTAGATATCGTAGATGTAAACAGAACAAAAACTCGACGCTTACCTGGAAAATGTTGCCTTTTGATAACTTTCACTAATTAACAAAAAATTGCAAAACATACGTTTCTTCAAGTGATTACGCTAAGAAAGAAAAAAACTTAACGCAAAATTTGAAATTTTCTCCAAATTTTTCGTGAGCATGTGGTGTCTTCGAGAATTCTATGTATGATATTTAGTCCTCGTGTACTACACCACGAAGACTTGGAACGAACATAGATTTCAATGTGATATAGTGATAATTTTATAAAATGTTTCACTCAGAAGTCGCTTCAATTTCAGTTTATTTCGATCTATTTGCAGTTTTCTTAGAAATTGTTTAGGAGCGTTTATCCTCAGGATGCCATATTGAATGTATGTGAGTAGGTCATTATTCCGTTTTATTTCAAGATTTCTTGCCAATAGAGAAAGATCCATTTTCTAACCTAGGTCCAAGGCTCCTTCATTGGAATTTCAACAACATCAACATGGTATTTTTTGTATGTATGTATGTATATGTACAGATTTTTATATTTTGTTTTATGTATGTACTCTCTTGCATTGCATTCCCTATCTAGACATGCTCATACATACATACTAAGTATGTTTGCATGTATGTATGTATGTATGTATGTATGTATTTGACTTTATGTAATTCAATTAACGAACTTGTATATAGCAATTCAAACTACGAATATTTACATTTAAGGAAAAAAAGTCAGATCTGATTAGTTGAGGCGTCGCTGCTCTCCACGTTTAAGTAGGGAAAAGTTGTTGCAGTCTGATCCAATTAAAACAGCGGAATAAAACACGATCACTACTCACAAGCTCTGTACATTCTAAGATTCAAAACGATCTTAATATTCGACGCATATGACAACACATTAGTTTATCGTGCGATATCTTTCCCTGTTCAGGGCACGTTGTATTCTGATCATAAAAATCGACGCATTAACGAGTTCACATTATTATTCTCGTTGATACAATAACGAACAGCTCACATTCATATCTTCCTTTATTTCAGTACGTTTGGTATCAGCACGTTTCGCTCGTTTAAGCAAGTAAATACATGTAATTAAAGCAAATTAATTAACTTATTTGCTCTTCGATGTATATTTTATTTACAGGGTGTGTTTCAGTTTCGTTTATGGACAGTGAATACATAACAACAAATAGCAATTTGCTCTCATGCCTGTCACTACATATTCTCTTCTCTACAAGAACGGAACAAATGTTTTCTAGACTGATCATCACAAGAAATCCATTTTATCTGCCAAGAAATTTTCACAGTTTTCACAAATTGTTGAATAACACTTAATCTAGTTGCTGCACATGAATTTTGGAGCAAGACAGAAATCGAAGCTTGCCGGTAAACACAGCCTTTTGAATACAGAGAAGACAACGTAATTGTAAAGAGGAAATAAATTGTTTCTCTCATATATATCTCCAGTAATTTGAAGCGATAAATATTTGAAATAAAAGATGTATAACGTTAGTATATATTCCCGTATACTGTTGTAGCTTGGTTTCATTGAACATATCTGTTTCTTACTATTTACAATGGACGCAGCATTGCAGGATGCTGGTAAACGCTCCACAGGCTGCAGGTTATATAAACATATATATATTGTATTTATAAATAGTACACGAAGGGGTACTGGAAAGTTCCTGGCTTTGGGTAAAAAAAAATGCATGATGATTTATGATTTTATTCAAGATATTCCTCTCACAGATTCACACAATTATTGCAGCGATCCTTCAGATTTTCTAAGACCTTAAAAAAAGGTCGGAATGTCGGGCCTCCAACCAGACCTTTCGCAACACCCTTACGCCTAGGAACTTTTCAGCATCCTTCGTATATATACGTGTGTTCGTGCGTGCGTATGTATCTGTGCGTGTGTGCGTGGTGGACTATCGGTAGCTTCCTATCTATCGCCGTGTATCTTGACGGAGCTCTTTCTGTAACTCATTCTAACTCCTGTGGACCCAAGATTTCAGTTCTTCCCTCATAATTTTCCTTCGATATACCAATGAATTTGCTCTCAGAATGTAAAGACAGAGGAAATGATGCTAAGCTCTTAGCCTGGCATTCTGTCGGTTCTGCCAATGTGCCACTTTAATAACAATATTAATAATAACAAGAGCACTCAGAGAGCGCAAGCCTCCGCCAAGGAAACACCAACATCCTCTCAGCGATTGGCCAGAGATGATTTTTAAAATGAGAATATCTGAAATAAACTCGACTGCTCTCACAAACGAGAATACTAAAAACGAACTCGACCGCTCTCAAAAATGAAATAATCCAGAATCTCGGAAAATAATCCAGAATCCTTTTCGGTATCAGATCGATCCCAAAATCTATAAATATGGTTATCTATAAATATATCTATTTAGCGTAAACATTCTTAAAACGACATTAATTCAATTGAAACAGAAATTAAATAGCCATTTCAATCAAACGCTCTCACAGGAAATCATACATTGATATATGTAGGCACATACTGACATGCGTAGGAAAGAGGAGAGAAAATTCAATGATTTTTACCTGTATTCGGAAATCTCTGAAGAATAACAGAGAGTAATCATCGCCAGGGTAACGAAGACAGCTGCCCTTAGGACTGGATAATATCTCTCCATATCACCTATTTTTTTCAGCTGACCTTTAATAATAGAAAGAAACAAAAAATAATAATAATTAGACTATAAAGAAAAAAAAAACGAGATGTTTTGGGAGGCAGAAACACGTGTCCATAGCTGACTTTTGGCTTTCAATGGAAAATAAATTGCCTGTTTCTACTCGCAAGAGAATTTATTTAGAATTATGTTTTAAATTTTTTGGCGTTATTTCTTCTCATTCAGGGCGGCGAGCTGGCAGAAACGTTAGCACGCACGTGTGTTTATGTCTATGAAACATTGATTAGTGCCGATCTAATTAAAAACAAACAAACAATTAATATGAATACGTTTATACATAATCATACATAACACACAAACTCATATATACATTATATACATTTGATGGATATTTGTCTTCATCTTGTTTGTTGTTAACACAACGTTTCGGCTGATATACCTTCCAAGCCTTCATGAGGTGTCTTGGGGAATATATATATATATATATATATATATATATATATATATATATATATACACACACACACACACACACGTTTCGGGTTTCGGACATTTCCATCTACCAACTTTAACAGCTAATTTATTAGTCAAACCGAGGCTGTTGAAGTATACATATGTTCAAGATTCTCTCGTGAGATCGAATCTAGAACGATGTGATTGTGAAGTGAACATCATGGCTGCACACTTAAGCATACACATATTTGTAATATGCTATTGTTATTTTGACGTTTAGCGGAAATTAGAAAAGAGACTGCATCCATTTTATATTTTCTAGTTTTATGGCTACGAAATTTGTATTTGTCAAAGTTAACAGTAGGAAAGTTTTCGTTTAACGTATTGTAATATCTGTTAAATGAATCTTTGTGGTCACTGACCTCCAATTAATATAGTAGGAAGGGTCGAATAATAAGAAGATATGCAAAAGTAATCCAGTTTCGATTTTTAGCTGAAATCAAGTTATTACATTTATACTACTATTGTAAAAATACCCCTCCCCACAAAAAAAAAAAAGAACGTCAGATTTTTATTTCGTAATCATACGAAACTAATTACGTTCTTCCATAATTCCATTCATTGGATTATTGAAAGGTTTAATCAAAGCAATTTAAAGAAAAATATGATGTTGGAAACATTGATTTATCACTAAAGAGCCAGACCTCGAATTTATACGATAGTAGAATATTGGAATATTGACCATCTAAAACACACTGGAATGTCTCTCTCAGTTATGAACAAAAGAGTAAGTTAAGTCAACTAGACTTGTGTCAAATTAAGAAATAATCGTTGACCATCCGAGAGTCGGAAACTACTGAACCGCTTGTGTAAAGGAAAAGAAGCTGATGACCCGGTGGCTCATATTTTATTAACGCTGCTGCGCCGTGATTAATAGCAGAAAAAATTAGCTTACAAACAACCCAGAAACCCGAGTTCATATGTAAAAAATAGTGGGGAGATATTTAAGTCCTTCAATGTTTATGAATCTAATTGTATTCTAAACAAATATAGTTATATAGTTTAATACAGTTGTTGGCACTCCGTCGCTTACGACGTCGAGGGTTCCAGTTGATCCGATCAACAGAACAGCCTGCTCGTGAAATTAACGTGCAAGTGGCTGAGCACTCCACAGACACGTGTACCCTTGACGTAGTTCTCGGGGATATTCAGCGTGACACAGTGTGACAAGGCTGACTCTTTGAATTACAGGCACAACAGAAACAGGAAGTAAGAGTGAGAGAAAGTTGTGGTGAAAGAGTAGAGCAGGGTTCGCCACCATCCCCTGCCGGAGCCTCGTGGAGCTTTAGGTGTTTTCGCTCAATAAACACTCACAACGCCCGGTCTGGGAATCGAAACCGCGATCCTATGACCGCGAGTCCGCTGCCCTAATCACTGGGCCATTGCGCCTCCACTAATACAGTTATATAGGTTTGTATAAGAAGTAAAAACGCCAAAAGTAAGAACATACAATGTTTCACTTAGAGAATGTATGTAAAACTCTCAAAGCTACAATGCTGAAAGACAGATTCAGAAACGTGTCTGTAGAAATGTGGAATGTTCATTTAATTCTTAAATAAGCATCATTTGGAAAAAAACAACACCACCATCGCATCCCACTTCATTCTTTACTTTATATAAGCAATCTTTATTGATCTCTCATATTGGATTGAGGAATATTTTTGCAGCCTTCATTTATCAATGAATAATCATTATCGATATACACATAAAAATATCAAAGTTATAGGTAGCAGGGAACACGACCAAAATGTTATTGATTTATTCTTGTTTGTTGACCTTTAATTCTCCCAAACCCCAAACTGCATTGATTTTGAGACGAAGGGAAATAAATGTATTATAGAACTTAGTAAGGCAACCGAATAGCGGCCCTTTGTAATGAAGGCCAAACGAAACGTAGTGCACAGTGCGTTTGATCAAATCAGCGCATTGATTCTGACATCAGCGACAACACCAGGAAGAAAAAGAAGAAGAAGGAAATGGAACAAAAATCATGAGAGCCAGAAGCATAAGAAGAAAAATAATAAGCAAGAATAAGAACAAAAACAAAATCAACAAGAACAACAAAAACATCTTCATCATAAACAAAAAGACAACAAGGAGAAAAAGAAGAAGAAGAAGAAGAAGAAGAAGAAGAAGAAAGAGAAGGAAAAGGAGAAAGAGGAGGAAGAGGAAGAGCTGATTTATGTGCGTGTGAATGAATTAGTTTAATTCTACCGGAAATTGTCTGAGAAAGAACAATTTCCCAAAAGAGACTCATGCCAATAGGAACATTACTGCTTTGTTAACTATTTCATACAAATCTCATTCTTTCTCCTCTCTCTCTCTCTCTCTCTTTCTCTCTCTAACTCTTTGTATCCTTCTCTGTCTTTTCACTCTTTTCGATTTTTCTATCCTTTTTTGTTTCTCTGCCTCATCCCACTCTCTCTCTCTCTCTCTCTCTTTTTTTCATCCTTTAATTCTTATGCATGGAGACTTGTATGGACAGAGACACGCAATACAACTTGCCAGAAGACCAAAAGCAGTGAGAAAAAAAGAAATGTGCATAATATAGCGAGTGTTGGCACCGGGTTCGATCGTTGATAAGGTTGGGGATGAGCCAATGTGTTGTCTGTTGGAACTAGTTGGGTGTGGGGTAGGAAAAGAAGTTGGACCACATGGGACAGAAATTGAATTTGATTTCACGTGTTAATGAGGGAGAGGTGCACTGCGCAGTCACTCGAACTGGGGTGAAACAAGTAAAGAGAGCCACAACAATAACAACAACAATAGCAATTACAAAATCAACCCAGTGTTAATGTATAGTCCATCACTTTATATAGCGTGGGTATCACTGAGCAATGATCGAGGTTGAAAGCATTTGAACAAACGATATCGACAGCACTTCTGCCCTTTATTCCTTGTCCGCTCCACCACCAACAGCTTTTTCTTCCCTCCCCATCAACAATTCTATCACGTTACTTCTCTAACACACCGACTTAAGTCACTTCCGACTCCTCCTGTAGAACTCATCCGCTTCCCACTTTCCCGAGCACTCCATAATTTATTTTTAAAAAAAGCCGGAACTTAAGCACCTTATTAGTCAGTAGGCTCTCTACACACTCACATAGGACTCCTTATTTGCTTTTGCTCTTGGAAACAAATAAAGGGTCCAGTGAGGCGTCATTCCGAATCTTCTCTCTGTACACACACACATACACAATCATATTTCACCCGTTTGTGTGCATTTGTACATGGAAAGAAAATCCACTGCAAAAGTTATCTCAAGAGAAGAAATTTACTTATAGACAATATAGTTACAAACACACCACTTGGCCATGATGGCATGCATTTCTGCGTCCCTATGCTTAATTAGTGACGTATACCGAGCATGTTAGATATACTCTCTACTAAAGAGCATCAACGTTTCTGTTTTCAAAATAGCATATCATAATTAAATTGGCACCCAGTTTAATCGCGATATACTATTAACGAGCGATGGTTTTGCATTCAAAATGTTGACATTGATATTTAGTTCCGCCGTCAATTCCAAGTCTTTCCGAAATCAATTAGTAAGATAAGTGGATGTAAATATTTCCAATGTATTAAATCGAACCATGAGCACATATTCATTTTCTGGGAAACCAACTGATGGCCTGTGATGCTCAATACTTTCTCATTTCAGAAAAAAACTGGAAAAATTAGACAAAGTCAAGAAATGATTTAATAAGGAACGATTATAGCGTTCCGTTATTCGATCCGATTAGTTTTATATTCGAACACTTTTTTGGTTTAATTGGATTGGATTAATATCGAATAAATAAAGAATGTTCGATGCGTATTATCGATATCAATTGAAAGAAACAGATGCATGAGATTTCCTTCGTCGGTAGCAAGTGCAATGTATTACATCTCTATAAAGAATGTTGTTTGACATTAAAATATCTATCTATCTATCTATCTATCTATCTATCTATCTATCTATCTATCTATCTATCTATCTATCTATCTATCTATCTATCTATCTATTTATCTATCTATCTATCTATCTATCTATCTATCTATCTATCTATCTATCTATCTATCTATTTATCTATCTATCTATCTATCTATCTATCTATCTATCTATCTATCTATCTATCTATCTATCTATCTATCTATCTATCTATCTATCTATCTATCACAAGACTGTCTGTGCGCGTGTATATATATATATATATATATATATATATATATACGTATACATACATAGATATATTCATAGATACATACACACATATTTATATGCATTTATATATGTATATATAATTGCATGTACATACATAGATACACACATACAGACACACACGTACATACGACGGGTTTCTTCAGTTTTTCGTCTGCCAAATACACACACAAGGCTCTAGTAGAAGGCACTTGCGCAAGATGCCATACAGTGTGACTGAACCCGGGATCAAGTGACTGTGAATCAACATTCTTACCACACAGTCTCTCTCTCTCTCTCTCTCTCTCTCTCTCTCTCTCTCTCTCTCTCTCTCTCTCTCTCTCTCTCTCTCTCTCTCTTCTTATAGAACGGACGACAATGAAAACATACGGACAGTTGGACGATACAATGACTGTCAGAAAACCAGGACGGAACATTCGTAGCCTTCTATTCATTAGTCGAGCTTCCAGTAGTCACTACAGTTTCGGCCTGTTACACTTGAGACTGTTCAAAATTGCTAGGCCCGAGAAGCGTAAAAGCTACGTGCTAAATATACAGTTTAGTAGATGTTTATTAAAATAACTCTTGCCAGACTGGACATGTTTCGTTCAATTTAGAATACGTCGGAATGTATTACAGTGAAGAAAAGGTTTGGACACATGCATCTTGGCAATCAAGTTTGGTTAAAGAAAGGATTGGTCTGTCAATGGATTACTCAATAAACATTCAATTATTCGCAAGCGTTTGTATGAGCAAAGAGAACAGAAGTATTCAGGGTGGAGGAAACTGCTTGACATCTAAGCATGAAGAGGAAGAGAGAGAGAGAGAGAGAGAGAGAGAGAGAGAGAGAGAGAGAGAGAGAGAGAGAGAGAAAGGGGAAAAGAAAGGGGAGAGAGAGGGTGAGGGAGAGAGTGAGAGACAATGAGAGAGAGAGAGTCATGAAAGTTTTGTTCGTGATTAAATACATAGAAAAACCTCCATCCATCCATGTTCTCGGCCCACTGTACCCGAGAGACACGTGGGGTAGACTTCCCCATATATATATATATATATATATATATATATATATATATATATATATATATATATATATGCGTGTGCGTGTGTGTGTGTGTGTATGTGTCATTGTATCAATGTTTGTCCCTCACTACAGTTTGACAACCGATGGTGGTGTGTTTATATCCCTGTAACTTAGCGGTTAAACAAAAGGGGTTGACAGAATCAGTACCAGGTTTTAAAAAGAAATGAGTACTGGGGTCGATTCCTTTGATTAAAACTTCTTCAAGGCGGTGCCCCAGCATGGCCGCAGTCTAGTAGCTGCAACAACTAAAAGACAAAAGAATATATATATATATATATATATATATATATATATATATATATATATATATATATATATATATATATATATATATATCACTGATACCTTATCAGATAAAACTGGCCAAGAAATAATGGCAACTAAACTGATTTAACATTGATAAATGTTGCAAGTTCATGAGAAGCATGGCTTCTGTATTTTGCCAGAATTTGCATACATGTCATGAACATACTATACTAGTCGTTCAGATATGGGTTAGATTACCAGAGTGGTGCCATCAAAATCTAGATAATTTGCTAGCAATAATCACAAACGTTAATACAAGATCCCCATGAACAAATATATGGTTTAAAAATGTTGAGGCAGAAGATAATCTGTCTAGTGAATGGATGATAATCTAGTGATGGACAGTAAAGATTATTCTGCTGATAAAAGGAAACTCTATGTCTGCCATGTTAATTCGCTTGATACTGAGTATCAAAGTATATAACAAGTAACGCTAACGTCTGCCTTAACGTCTGCTTTAACGTCTGCTTTAACGTCTGCTTTAACGTCTGCTTTTTTTAATGTCATCATAATATTAGCTTCTTATGCGATATGATATCATAGCAAAAAAAAAAACAAAAAAAAAAACAGAGTCCATAAAAATGAAAAAAAGCACCTTAGAACAGAAAACAAATAGGAATAATTATGTTCAAAGTCATTTATGGAGAAGAAAGACCGAGTATCGGTGTTATTGAATGTATATGATAATTAGTAGTCGAGAAAACAAAGGACAGATTACAAACAATGAGAATGAAATCATAAAAGAACAGTTATCTTTGTATCAATCAGAAAATAAAAGAAAAATACTAACAAAGAGAAATGTCTGTACTATGGTTTGTCAATTAGCTGTACAACTAATGTAAATATGACATCAAACGCCAACAAGAAAGCCAACTCTGTGCGTACATAATTCACGATATGCATCTAATTCAGTGTTAACTTCTAAGCTCATAATCATTGATGGATTTCGATGTGCAACGATATTAAGAGACATTTAAATTATAAACGGGGTCTCCAATGAAACAAAGTCGATTAACTTCTCTGTGTGGCCATTGCAGTGCATTCATGACAAGAGAAATAAATGGTAAAGAAAAAAACGGAAATTGAACAAATTCGTTTCTGCTGTCTGTCGTCTAATGAAATTTAATATGAGATTTGCCCTCATGCTGAAGTGAATTCTTATCTACAGACATTGATACAATATGCAATGGGATACAAGGACAACTGATACAATTGTGATTACAAGCATCAACACACTCATATATACTCATAAAAGCGAGCAAAAATCTCATATGATTCACATACTCCTACACACACAATACACCCGCATAACCATAACATACATACACACATATGAACGTTTATGTATGAAACCTAACTTATGATACTTTGTTCAGTGTTAGATCAAGGAGCTTGAGAAAATAATCCCAGTAGCAGCAGCAGCAGCAGCAGGCCATAAGCATAAGGGTTTCGTCTGCTGGATTTTAACGATGTGCCTATTGCCGATCCAATTAATTCTCAAATATTCATCACCCTTTAGCTAGGGGGTCATTCACTAATATTGTTAACTCAATTAAACAGCAGGACTCCAAGCGTGTGTCATTGATATTAATCTTGGAGTGCAGAAGAACAGGAACCTTTCCAAAACTGTATGACCTTTGCCAAGGTTAAAAACTGTAACATAAATTAAACGAAATAACTTCACTCGGGATGTCTCAACAAAAAGGTACCGCCTGAAGTGCATCATTTAAAGTCAGCAATTAATTATAATTATCTGAATCAAATGTAGCCTCATAGCAATAGGTAATGATCTCACTATCTCTGTTTAACTCCCCCCTCTCTCTCTCTCTCTCTCTCTCTCCCTCAACCTCTCTCTCTCTCTCTCTCCCTCAACCTCTCTCTCTTCAGACAAGAAGGCAAAAACAATAATTATAAATGACGGTAATCTGAGTGAGCTTGCATAATTTATGAGATTGATATTCTTAATGGTTTTATTTCAATTAATCTCATTTGCATACTTCCATTTTGATATCAAATTTATTCAATAACATTATCAATGTTAAGTTTCCGATAGCCATCTCTAAGAAAAAGATGGAGCGGATGTTTTGCTGTTCTTACTGAGTTGGAGCGTCGGAAT